>NW_025899882.1:300000-393431 GCF_022539505.1 Lolium rigidum
ACTATTTGTAAAGCATATGTAGTGAATGTAGCGATCAAAACAATGTATATGACATGAGTAAACAAGTGAATCATAAAGCAAAGACTTTTCATGAATAGCACTTCAAGACAAGCATCAATAAGTCTTGCATAAGAGTTAACTCATAAAGCAATAATTCAAAGTAAAGGCATTGAAGCAACACAAAAGAAGATTAAGTTTCAGCGGTTGCTTTCAACTTGTAACATGTATATCTCATGGATATTGTCAACATAGAGTAATATAATAAGTGCAATAAGCAAATATGTAGGAATCAATGCACAGTTCACACAAGTGTTTGCTTCTTGAGGTGGAGAGAAATAGGTGAACTGACTCAACATTGAAAGTAAAAGAATGGTCCTCCATAGAGGAAAAGCATCGATTGCTATATTTGTGCTAGAGCTTTGATTTTGAAAACATGAAACAATTTTGTCAACGGTAGTAATAAAGCATATGCATCATGTAAATTATATCTTATAAGTTGCAAGCCTCATGCATAGTGTACTAATAGTGCCCGCACCTTGTCCTAATTAGCTTGGACTACCGGATCATCACAATGCACTGTTTTAACCAAGTGTCACAAAGGGGTACCTCTATGCCGCATGTACAAAGGTCTAAGGAGAAAGCTCGTATTGGATTTCTCGCTATTGATTATTCTTCAACTTAGACATCCATACCGGGACAACATAGACAACAGATAATGGACTCCTCTTTTATGCATAAGCATGTAACAACAATTAATAATTTTCTCATTTGAGATTTGAGGATATATGTCCAAAACTGAAACTTCCACCATGGATCATGGCTTTAGTTAGCGGCCCAATGTTCTTCTCTAACAATATGCATGCTTAACCATAAGGTGGTAGATCTCTCTTACTTCGGACAAGACGGACATGCATAGCAACTCACATGAAATTCAACAATGAATAGTTGATGGCGTCCCCGGTAAACATGGTTATCGCACAACAAGCAACTTAATAAGAGATAAAGTGCATAATTACATATTCAATACCACAATAGTTTTTAAGCTATTTGTCCCATGAGCTATATATTGCAAAGGTGAATGATGGAATTTTAAAGGTAGCACTCAAGCAATTTACTTTGGAATGGCGGAAAATACCATGTAGTAGGTAGGTATGGTGGACACAAATGGCATAGTGGTTGGCTCAACTATTTTGGATGCATGAGAAGTATTCCCTCTCGATACAAGGTTTAGGCTAGCAAGGTTTATTTGAAACAAACACAAGGATGAACCGGTGCAGCAAAACTCACATAAAAGACATATTGTAAACATTATAAGAATCTACACCGTCTTCCTTGTTGTTCAAACTCAATACTAGAAATTATCTAGACCTTCGAGAAACCAAATATGCAAACCAAATTTTAGCATGCTCTATGTATTTCTTCATTAATGGGTGCAAAGCATATGATGCAAGAGCTTAATCATGAGCACAACAATTGCCAAGTATCACATTACCCAAGACATTTGTAGCAATTACTACATGTATCATTTTCCAATTCCAACCATATAACAATTTAACGAAGGAGAAACTTCGCCATGAATACCATGAGTAGAAACCAAGGACATACTTGTCCATATGCTACAGCGGAGCGTGTCTCTCTCCCATAAAGTGAATGCTAGGATCCATTTTATTCAAACAAAACAAAAAACAAAAACAAACCGACGCTCCAAGAAAAAGCACATAAGATGTGATGGAATAAAAATATAGTTTCAGGGGAGGAACCTGATAATGTTGTCGATGAAGAAGGGGATGCCTTGGGCATCCCCAAGCTTAGACGCTTGAGTCTTCTTGATATATGCAGGGGTGAACCACCGGGGCATCCCCAAGCTTAGAGCTTTCACTCTCCTTGATCATGTTGCATCATACTCCTCTCTTGATCCTTGAAAACTTCCTCCACACCAAACTCGAAACAACTCATTAGAGGGTTAGTGCACAATATAAATTGACATATTCAGAGGTGACACAATCATTCTTAACACTTCTGGACATTGCATAATGCTACTGGACATTAGTGGATCAAAGAAATTCATTCAACATAGCAAAAGAGGCAATGCGAAATAAAAGGCAGAATCTGTCAAAACAGAACAGTTCGTATTGACGAATTTTAAAATGGCACCAGACTTGCTCAAATGAAAATGCTCAAATTGAATGAAAGTTGCGTACATATCTGAGGATCATGCATGTAAATTGGCTTAATTTTCTGAGCTACCTACAGGCAGGTGGATCCAGATTCGTGACAGCAAAGAAATCTGGAACTGCGCAGTAATCCAAATCTAGTACTTACTTTTCTATCAACGGCTTAACTTGGCACAACAAAACACAAAACTAAGATAAGGAGAGGTTGCTACAGTAGTAAAAAACTTCCAAGACACAAAATAAAAACAAAGTACTGTAGGTAAAAACATGGGTTGTCTCCCATAAGCGCTTTTCTTTAACGCCTTTCAGCTAGGCGCAGAAAGTGTGTATCAAGTATTATCTAGAGACGAAGTGTCAACATCATAATTTGTTCTCATAATAGAATCAAAAAGTAACTTCATTCTCTTTCTAGGGAAGTGTTCCATACCTTTCTTGAGAGGAAATTGATATTTTATATTACCTTCCTTCATATCAATAATAGCACCAACAGTTCGAAGAAAAGGTCTTCCCAATATAATGGGACAAGATGCATTGCATTCAATATCCAAAACAACAAAATCAACTGGAACAAGGTTATTGTTAACGGTAATACGAACATTATCAACTTTACCCAAAGGTTTCTTTGTAGAATGATCAGCAAGATTAACATCCAAATAACAATTTTTCAGCGGTGGCAAGTCAAGCATATTATAAATTTTCTTAGGCATAACAGAAATACTTGCACCAAGATCACATAAAGCATTACAATCAAAATCTTTAACCTTTATCTTAATGATGGGCTCCCAACCATCCTCTAGCTTTTTAGGAATAGAGGCTTCGCGCTCTAGTTTCTCTTCTCTAGCTTTTATGAGAGCATTTGTAATATGATGCGTGAAAGCCAAATTTATAGCACTAGCATTAGGGCTTTTAGCAAGTTTTTGCAAGAACTTAATAACTTCAGAGATGTGGCAATCATCAAAATTCAAACCATTATAATCTAAAGCAATGGGATCATCATCCCCAATGTTGGAAAAAATTTCAGCAGCTTTATCACGAGCGAGTTTCGACAGTTTTAGCAGTTTCAGGCAGTTTCTCGCGCTTTGCATTAGAAGTGGAAACATTGCTAACACCGATTCTTTTATTAGTATTAGTAGGAGGTGCAGCAACATGTGTAGCATTAACATTACTAGTGATGGTAATAGTCCAAACTTTAGCTACATTCTTCTCTTTAGCTAGTTTTTCATTTTCTTCTCTATCCCACCTAGCACGCAGTTCAGCCATTAATCTTATATTCTCATTAATTCTAACTTGAATGGCATTTGCTGTAGTAACAATTTTATTATGATGATTCTCATTAGGCAAAACTTTTGATTTCAAAAGATCAACATCAGCAGACAAGACTATCGACTTTAGAAGCAAGTATATCAATTTTTCCAAGCTTTTCTTCAACAGATTTGTTAAAAGCAGTTTGTGTACTAATAAATTCTTTAAGCATGGCTTCAAGTCCAGGGGGTGTGTTCCTATTATTGTTGTAAGAATTCCCATAAGAATTACCATAGCCGTTGCCATTATTATAAGGATATGGCCTATAGTTGTTACTAGAATTGTTCCGGTAAGCATTGTTGTTGAAATTATTATTTTTAATGAAGTTCACATCAACATGTTCTTCTTGTGCAACCAATGAAGCTAATGGAACATTATTAGGATCAATATTAGTCCTATCATTCACAAGCATAGACATAATAGCATCAATCTTATCACTCAAGGAAGAGGTTTCTTCGACAGAATTTACCTTCTTACCTTGTGGAGCTCTTTCCGTGTGCCATTCAGAGTAGTTGATCATCATATTATCAAGAAGCTTTGTTGCTTCACCAAGAGTGATGGACATAAAGGTACCTCCAGCAGCTGAATCCAATAAATTCCGTGAAGAAAAATTTAGTCCTTGCAGCGTGTCTTGATCTCCCCGGCAACGGCGCCAGAAAAAGAGCTTGATGGCGTGTAACTCACACGTTCGTTGGGAACCCCAAGAGGAAGGTATGATGCGCACAGCAGCAAGTTTTCCCTCAGAAAGAAACCAAGGTTTATCGAACCAGGAGGAGCCAAGAAGCACGTGGAAGGTTGATGGCGGCGGGATGTAGTGCGGCGCAACACCGGGGATTCCGGCGCCAACGTGGAACCTGCACAACACAACCAAAGTACTTTGCCCCAACGAAACAGTGAGGTTGTCAATCTCACCGGCTTGCTGTAACAAAGGATTAACCGTATTGTGTGGAAGATGATTGTTTGCAGAAAACAGTAAAACAAGTATTGCAGTAGATTGTATGCGATGTAAAGAATAGGACCGGGGTCCACAGTTCACTAGAGGTGTCTCTCCCATAAGACAAACAGCATGTTGGGTGAACAAATTACAGTTGGGCAATTGACAAATAAAGAGGGCATGACCATGCACATACATATCATGATGAGTATAGTGAGATTTAATTGGGCATTACGACAAAGTACATAGACCGCCATCCAACTGCATCTATGCCTAAAAAGTCCACCTTCGAGGTTATCATCCGAACCCCTCCAGTATTAAGTTGCAAAGCAACGGACAATTGCATTAAGTATGGTGCGTAATGTAATCAACAACTACATCCTTAGACATAGCATCAATGTTTTATCCCTAGTGGCAACAGCACAACACAACCTTAGAACTTTCCATCCATCGTCCAGGTGTCAATGCAGGCATGAACCCACTATCGAGCATAAGTACTCCCTCTTGGAGTTACAAGCATCTACTTGGCCAGAGCATCTACTAGTAACGGAAAGCATGCAAGATCATAAACAACACGTAGATATAACTTGATAATCAACATAACAAGTATTCTCTATTCATCGGATCCCAACAAACGCAACATATAGAATTACAGATAGATGATCTTGATCATGTTAGGCAGCTCACAAGATCCGACAATGATAGCACAATGGGGAGAAGACAACCATCTAGCTACAGCTATGGACCCATAGTCCAGGGGTAGACTACTCACACATCACTCCGGAGGCGACCATGGCGGTGTAGAGTCCTCCGGGAGATGATTCCCCTCTCCGGCAGGGTGCCGGAGGCGATCTCCTGGATCCCCCGAGATGGGATCGGCGGTGGCGGCGTCTCAGTAAGGTTTTCCGTATCGTGGCTCTCGGTACTGGGGGTTTCGTCGCGGAGGCTTTAAGTAGGCGGAAGGGCAAGTCAAGAGGCGGCACGGGGGGCCCAAACCACAGGCCGGCGCGGCCAGGGGTGGGGCCGCGCCGCCCTAGGGTTTGGCCACCCCGTGGCCCCTCTTCGTTTCGTCTTCGGACTTCGGAAGCTTCGTGGAAAAATAGGCCCTCGGGCGTTGATTTCGTCCAATTCCTAGAATATTTCGTTACTAGGATTTCTGAAACCAAAAACAGCGAGAAAACAGCAACTAGCACTTCGGCATCTTGTTAATAGGTTAGTTCCAGAAAATGCACGAATATGACATAAAGTGTGCATAAAACATGTAGATAACATCAATAATGTGGCATGGAACATAAGAAATTATCGATACGTTGGAGACGTATCAGCCGCCAATTGGGACGATGGAGAGCTTGACGGGGTTTGCCTTAGCCGGAATCCAACACTCATCCGGAGGGACGATCGGCAGATTTCCGGCGTAGAGGACGCGCCCCACAGCGATGGTGTCGTCGTAGCTTCCCATGGCGGAACCCTCCCGGTTCCGGCCTCCAGACGCCACAGGCCCCACGGTGGGCGCCAACTGTCGTTGCCTAATCGACGGTACCCCGGAGGAGGGATCCTCACGAGGGGAGAAGAAGTAGGGGCCATAGGGCGGAGTGCACACGGGACGGTGGTACGCGATTTACCCAGCTTCGGAACACCTGCACGATGACAGGGCCTACTGCTGCTTGTCTGGAATTATCTGGGCGCTTTCGCGTTGTTACAATGAGTTGTTGTTCTGCCTCTAGGGCTCCCGGGATCCGGCTTATAAAGGCGCACGGATCTAGGGTTACATGGAGAGTCCTAGCCGGATTACAGGTCGCCTAACTACGGTACAATGTCTTGCCGTGTACGTCAAGGATCTGCCTTCCTCCCTACGTCGTATCGGATCCGGGTTCCACATGGGCCTCCATGGATCCGGGTTACTCCTGGGCCTCCATAGATCCGAGTCACACATGGGCCTTCACGGATCCGACTTCCTCCGATGGTCGGTTGGGATCCGGCTCCCCTATCCTGGGCTGGACTTCATCCCTTAGGATCAACAGCAACTGGGCCGCCCGACGGGCCACACGCCACATCAACATCTATGGGCCACCCGGGCTTGCCGGATCTAGGCACTGTCGATGGTACACCCATGAAGTATACCCACAACAATTTCACAGAATACTTATTCACTGTTATGAATGGCATAGTGCAGTGCTTATTTATATCTCTTTATGATTGCAATGTATTTTGTATCACAATTTATCTATGTGCTACTCTAGCAATGTTATTAAAGTAGTTTTATTCCTCCTGCACGGTGTAATGGTGACGAGTGTGTGCATCCGTGTTAGTACTTGGTTTATGCTATGATTATGATCTCTTGTAGATTATGAAGTTAACTATTGCTATGATAGTATTGATGTGTATTATTCCTCCTACATAGCATGAAGGTGACAGGTGTGCATGCTATGCTAGTACTTGGTTTAGTCGAATTGATCTTTCATGCACTCTAGGGTTATTTAAATATGAACATTGAATTGTGGAGCTTGTTAACTCCGGCATTGAGGGTTCGTGTAATCCTACGCAATGTGTTTATCATCCAACAAGAGTGTAGAGTATGCATTTATCTATTCTGTTATGTGATCAATGTTGAGAGTGTCCACTAGTGAAAGTCTAATCCCTAGGCCTTGTTCCTAAATACCGCTATCGCTGCTTGTTTACTTGTTTCTATTGCGTTACTACTGTCTGCAATACTACCACCATCAACTACACGCCAGCAAGCTATTTTCACGGCACCGTTGCTACTGCTCATATATATTCATACCACCTGTATTTCACTATCTCTTCGCCGAACTAGTACACCTATTAGGTGTGTTGGGGACACAAGAGACTTCTTGCTTTGTGGTTGCGGGGTTGCATGAGAGGGATATCTTTGACCTCTTCCTCCCTGAGTTCGATAAACCTTGGGTGATCCACTTAAGGGAAAACTTGCTGCTGTTCTACAAACCTCTGCTCTTGGAGGCCCAACACTGTCTACAGGAAAAGGAGGGGGCGTAGACATCAACAGGCGAGGCTGATCTCCATCAATTTCGGCCGCCCGCGCATCACCCAATTCCCCGGGCCATGGCCTACCCAAGGTATGTTCGGATCTCCTTCCTTCTCGCCGGCATCGCCGGCCACGGCCATGTACCATGATACCTACGCCGCCGGCGGCATGGACGGGTTTACGCCGTCACCGCCGGCGTATGACGGTGCGATGTACGAGGGCATCTCGCCTGCGCTGAGACGTGGGCCGCTCCCCTTCTCCAACCCTGGGATGCCGCCGCCAAATGAGCCTGTGATGCATGAGATGATCACGCCGGGCTCCATGGCCGCCGCGGCGAGCCCGAGCTTCACACAAGAGGAGGCAAGGGCGGTGGAAGTCGTCGCATCGCAGGATGGCTTCAACTCCAACCTCGACCAGGGCGATCACCACGCTGATGAGAACGGTGGTACCCAATACGTCGACGAAGATGATGAGCAAACGTACGTCGACCAGGACGTCGACGAAGAGGAAGCGCCCGAAGCCCCGGAGGCGCCGTCCAAGGGGAAGAAGAAGAGAATGAAGAAGAACTCGCCGCCAGCCGAGCCACGGATCAAATGGACGTGCAAAGAAGAGGAGTGCCTCACCGAAGCTTGGATGACGGTGTCTATGAACGGCATCACCGGCGCGAATCAGAACTACGACACGTACTGGCAGCGGGTCAAGGTGGCGTTCGACGAGCGCAAACTCGTCGATCCATACTTCAACAAGACGGTGATGGAACGAGGCGACAAGACAATGGGCACCCATTGGGGGATCATCCAGGCGGCGTGCAGCAAGTGGCACGGCGTACAGGAGGAGATCGACAAACATGTTGTGAGCGGCGAGGACTTTGAAGCAAAGGTATACTCACTCGCCGTGGCTCCTCCGTCGATCCTACATCGCCGAGGTTTAATCTTGAATTGCCGGCCTGTTTGCCGGCATGTTTTTGCAGATGCGGCGGGCGCTCGACTTGTACACGGAAGACAACGACAGCCAGATGTTCAAGTACCCCAACGTGTTCGCCCACATCTCGGAGTGCGACAAGTGGAAGGCGGTGCGCAAGAAGCTCGCCAACAACAAGGGCGAGCAGTACAACCTGACGATCCAGCCCCTACCGCGTCGGCGGGCCGCCCCGAGCAAGGCTAGAAGAAGCTGAAAGAGCAGAAGAAGGCCGGCCATCCAGCCGACAGGTTGCAGGCGTCCTTCGACAAGTGCTGGGCCGAAGCGAGGGCGCACGCCGCCGGGAGGGACAACAAGCACGATGTGCGGTGGAAGGCGATGCTCGCCAACCAGGGCGTCCAAATTGCCTTGCTCAAGGAAACAGCCACAACGAAGAAGAGGAACACCGACCTGGCGTTCCTGATCGGCGGCAACGACGCCAACATGGACGAGGAGACGAGGGCTTGGTACGACGCCCATCGCCAAGACATCCTCCGGCCACCGTCGGCTCCTTCGTCCTCTGCTGCGACGTCTACTCCCGCCGCTTCGACAACTGCAGACGTCGATGCTTCGCTTGACGATGCCACGCCAGACGCCGATGCAACGCCCGATGCCGCGCCAGACGTTGTTGCTCAGGACGGGATCGCCGATGAGCCTGTAGTCGTCTAGTTTCGATCACTGGAATGTGGCTGATCCGATAGCCGAACATTGGCGATTCTTTTGTGTAGCGGGAAGACAATATTTTGAAACTATCGCCGCTGATGGGTGAAAACCGGGGGTGCGGCTGGGAAAATGTTGCCCCCAGGCCTTTTTTACATCCAATCCGGCGTTTGTTAAATCCGGATTTTCGCCCTCGGGGTCGAACCGCTGGGATGCTCTAACCATTGGTTGCATGCAAACAATCCGTCCGTGCCACGCATCATCCACGTCGCCGATGGCATACCAAACTCTAGCGCATGTAATTACCGATCAACCACACGGAAGAAAACACAACTAAACGTTTTCTTGATGACTAACCGGTGGTAGTGCATGTAATTTTTAACGAAAAACAGAGGCAAGTTTAAGTGAGACGAAAAAAGGGGAAAACATTATTTCCTTAATTAGTAGGTATGTATAGATCTACCATTACATAGGATCTGTAAGATCGCACCAGGCGGTGGTTCCAGTTCCAGGCCAAACTCTAGCGCTCTCATCGGCGATTCAGTCGCTCCCCTGCCCCTCTGATTGCCGTCCAGGCATCATGATTTTTTATTTGATAGCCATATTTCAAAAATCATCTTTATTTCATAAACATCATTTCATTTGAACCCCTCACCCGATTTTATTTTAGCATGGCTAAGCATAACTATATAGTTCAAAACTTCACTAGAACTTAATCCACTATAAATTTACTTAAAATTACAAAGTGGGTGATAATTCCTACGGGTTATTCTACCATGGGGCATAACTATACAAGACATCGCCATTTCTAAAGTACTTGGATTAAACAAATAATAACTAGCGCATGCATTCCTAAACTTTAATGAACAAAAATAAATGGGACAAAACATGTAGATGCAACTTTCCTTCGATTTTATGAAGTATTTAACAGTCAGGCATAGTACTACCCTTTCGCAATTCTCCATAATCTATACGCGAAGTCAAACGCAATTGAATAAACTCCAAATTCAGATAGAAGAATCAAATAGAAACTCCAATATTAAAAAAATAAAAAAATATTAAAAATGATGAATATCGTGGTTCTAGGGAATTTGTTGAAAGAATGGGTTGATTTGAGTTTATAAACGAATTGATATGACCAAATGTAGGTTTGAATTAAAATTAAAATTTGAACAGATTTAAAATATTTGAAACTTGGATACTCTGGTTTATTATATAGAGCACCTTAAGATACATTTCGCAAAAATATTCATATCATTCGGAGTTACAGATCAATAGATATGAACTTTTGAATTATAGCTAAGTTTAGTCTCAGTTTTAATGGGCAGAGCGACGTGGACGGTCAGATTCGGATCAGACGGTCCAGAAGAGCCCGCACTTTCTGGTCAGAATTGACCAGTTCAATGCCATCTCAGCGCTGACTGTACATTGACTGGGTGTTGACCCGCAATGTCGACCAATAGGGAGGCGCAACTAGGCGGTGGCACACAGAACTCTATAGCTTGCCGGAGATGGTGCTCCCCGAGAAAACGACATCTGCGAGGGGTGCAAACGAACTAGCAACTCGTGGTAAAGTCCATGGGTGTAACTGATGCTCACCGAGAGCGAAGAAAACGTTTGTGGCAAGGTCGACCGTGACGGTTGTATGTTCGGCTTGGACTCCGGCGTCGACGAGGCTCCCAAGCTCCTGGGGAAAAACGAGTGGTTCAGGGAGATGGCGGAGGTAGCATAGAGCACGGGGGAGACATATGTGGACGACGTGGCAACCTTCACCATGACGAAAATCGTCGCCGGAGTACGAGATGATAGCGGCGGCTCAACGAAATTTGAACTCCCGAGAGCTCAAATCAAGGGTGTGGAGTGGAGGACAACAAGGGGATCTCTCTGCTCCCTTTTATAGGCCGCGGGAGCAATCTGGCGCGACGAATTTTAGGACGGAGGAGACCTTCCCGTCGCTTCCTGCTGCTCATTGCTTGGTCTGGTACTAGCGTTTCCCCCGAGCTCTTGTGCTCTGAAATGTGGGTTGTTTGAGTAGATTTAGTGTCCTGGAAGTCCGAACATGGTTTTAGAGTTGCAATTAGCTATGTTCGTCGCATCGATGCTTAGTGGTAGCAATACAAACAAAAGTCACTTGCAAGTACTAGTAGTAGTAGCTTTCCTTCCATCATTTCTCTGCATCACGGTAATGCGCTCGCTTACATACACTACACCACACCAATCCAGAAACAGCACACCATCATCATCCATG
This sequence comes from Lolium rigidum, assembly GCF_022539505.1. Classification (NCBI taxonomy): domain Eukaryota; kingdom Viridiplantae; phylum Streptophyta; class Magnoliopsida; order Poales; family Poaceae; genus Lolium; species Lolium rigidum. The sequence goes on from NW_025899882.1 coordinate 311,280, forward strand.
TTATACAGGGGCGGAGCTGCGGCCGGTGCTACCGACGCTGTAGCACCGGTCCAGCCGACTAACCAAAGGCGAGGCACTCTTTCCCCCCTCCCCAGCTCTCGCGAGTGAACAGTTCTTTTGAGAGTCGCTCTCTCTCTGCCGGCTCCCCTCTCCCTCTCCTCCGGCGGCCTCGCCGGCCGGAGTGACTTGGAGAGGGGAGGCTGGCCCCCCTCTGTACATAGTAGTGTAGGGTTAGTTTTTCTTCCCGTAGTGGAGTATGGCGAGATGCCGGTGGAGATCTGGTGGCCGATGCCAGCGGGCGGTGCTCGGCGGCCGGTGGTGGTGCGGCTTCTGCTTGCAGAGCTCCAGAGGGTGGAGACGGAAGTGAGCAGCAGCAACCCCTCACCCTCCACGAAGAATAAGCTCGACGCTGCTCCAGAGCTGCAAGATCTGGATGGCTCTGACGCTGTTCTTGCCGCCATGGGGGCGGGCGGAGCAGTTCGTCTTGAGATCTATCTGGACCTGGCAGGATCTGGAGCGAGCAGGGAAGATCCTTCTGCATCGCCGGAGAGCCTCTGTGCTCTCGTCCAAGGAGTTCATCAGTGGAGGACTGATGCCGGCGGCCAACACCGCCCTGCCTCTGCTTCTCATGGTCGAAGGGCGACCCTCCTCAATCTCTACTTCCCAGAGACCAAGAAGTCCGAGGGGAAGATCTATAGCTTCCGCCACGACGCCGGACCAAGTGGTTCGTCCCCGGCGCCGGTGTCCGTTCTGTGGCGGAGGAATTCGTCGGCGACTTCCAGATGCGGTGCCGAGCTCAGAGGACTTGATTGCTTTTCTCAAATTCTTTCCGAGATCCTTTTTGTAAAAGCTCTGTCCTTATCCAGAAATCCCCTAATCTGTAGGGGCTTTTCTGCAAAATGTAACCACCGCTTTGGTAATACCAGCATCTTCTAGGGTCTTCGGACCCTATCCCTGTTAAAAGAAAAAGACTATCCAAAGGCAATATGTGTTAGATATCTCTTGAAAAAATGTGAAGATTGTAAAGGTAGCACCACTAGAAATTGGCAGCACTAGCTACGATGGTTCATTGGCCTGCTCAAAGCTATAAGTTAGCACCTGTCATCTTTCGGTTCGGGCTCCGCCACTGATGTTATAAACGCGACACGCTATAAACTATATCGAAGAGTGTTTACAAACGTTCTGGGTTATCTTATGAAGCGATAAAATCCTAGCTGGTGGCTTACAAGAAGTAAATATAGACGGTGATGACGATCGGTATCGGGGGGAGGGGGAGGGGGGGGGGGTCAATTTCTAGAATGAACTACCACTTTCAACTCAAGTTAATGACTAATTTCATCAGAAATGAACCAACATTTTGTAAAACTTAATGTTATTTCTGTTATTTGACTGATTTCATCACAAATTATCTCTTTATCCCTTTTTGTTGTTACTTTTGTATCAAAAATTATCTTATTTTACTAACATTTTCTAATTCCCTTTATGGGATAGTGTTTTTCCGGGGGGGGGGGGGGGCAACTCAAATAAACTACCACTTTCAACTTAAATGAATATCACTTTCAACTCAAATGAACTAACACTTTTCATCTCAAAAGACAATATTATACCAAAGTGTTGTAAATTTTTGTTTACCACCATAGCTATTTTGGTTGGGACCAAAGTATTGTTGACATAGTACACATGTTCTCAACTATTATTAAGGGCATCTCCAACGGGCCGACGCATTTCGGACGTTCGAAATGTCCGTTTGCGTCGGCCCACGGACGGCATGCGGCCCAGGGCGACCGTTTGCGTCGGGGTACCTGGTGCGGACGCATATTTTTAGCGGAGACAGCGTCAAGCTCGTTAATGGCGTTTTACGTCCCGTCGAGGACTGTCGCGCGGCGATTAACTGTTCCCGCGTGATGACGGTCGTTCCCGCGAGTGCCCAATACATTGGCAAGTTTCGCCGGCGTTTCGCGCTCACGGGAAAAGCCCTGCGCGCCAACGCCGTTTCCCGCCCCGCCGTGGCTATATATGGTGGACATCGGCGGGGATGACGGCCGCACCTCAAGCTAAACCCTAGCATCCATCCATGGCCGACCACATTAGTTGGGAACACGTTTTTCAGATGTGCCGCCACCTCCACCCGGAGGAGGACGACGGGGTAGTCGCCGCCGGCGTTCAGGCCAAGCAGCTGGACCTGGAGGCGGCGGCGGAGGTTGCGGAGGCGGCTGGGCGCGCGGAAGGGCGCTTCGCGGCGACCAGGGCGGAGATCGCCAACGCCATGGCCGAGCTCACCGACGCCAGGGCGGAGCTCGCAGAGGCACGAGCGGCGATGGCGGCCCCTCCGGCGGCCCCACCAACGGACGCCGTCATCCACGACATCGCGGACGTCGAAGCCCCCGTGCCCCGCCGTTTTGACTGTGGTGGCGACCAGTTGGTTTTGGTCGTGTCCTTCGAGACCCTAGCTGGAGACGCCCTGCGCCGTCACGCTCGGGCAGAGGAGGAGGAAGCCCACATCTATGCGGTCTCCATGGCTCGGGGGTACATGTGCTCCGACCTGGAATCGCTCCAGTGGAGGGGCCCTTCTCCCGTGCGGGTCGAGTAGGAGAACCGGGAGCTGGAGGGCGCCATCGCCGCCAGGGACGAAGCGGTGGCGGAGGCGGCTAGGGAGAGGGCCCGCTTCCTCGCCCAGCTGACGGGGTTGCAGGCGGCGGCCCAGGAGAACGAGGAGGCGACGGCGGAGGAGGCGACGGCCCAGGCTGTGGCGACGGAGGAGGAGGCGGCTTCTATGGCCAGGACAGTCCTGTGGGAATCCTCTCTGGCCGAGGCCCTCGAACGCCGCAGGCGGGAGGGGGTGACCAATCTACGGCGTGTCCGGCGTGTGGAGTGCGAAGCGCTCGCGTTTCGGCGTAGTAGGCTGTGCGACTGCGAGTAACCGAGGCCAGTGTAGGCCGCGACGACGAGTAGGTACGGCCGTTGTAGTTTTAGGTTAACTCGACTAACCATCTGTGTAAAGATGGTCCTTTTGGCCAATTAATAGAAATGAAAAAGTTTAGCTTACGTAGTCACTGCCGACCGACCCGGATGCACCGAACGCGGATACTTTTCGCGACCGCGCAGCCTCCGCGGAGACGCAAACCTGGCGCATATTTGGTCCACGTTTGCGTCATCGCGGACGGGCCGGTCACTTTGCGTCGCCACGCTGGAGGAGCGCCCAGACGCATTTCCAATCACGGCGAACGGAATCGGTCGATGCACGGTGTGATCCACGTCCGCATCCGTTTGGGTCGCGCCCGGTGGAGATGGCTTAATACCTAGGGTTGAAATAAACCTTTTGGGATTGCTAACTAATCACATTTACTTATTGATAAATAACACGCAAAAAGTACGGTGCTGCTTGGAAACACACCGCGCACGGGCCCTCGAGCGGTCGACCGGGTACCAGGGCTGCCCATTTCTTACCCCCAAGGTGGGACAAAACAATGTGTCGATGCTGGAAACTGCGGCAAACCCTATACATCGACCAGGTCGGCGCGTATCGCGCGCCGCACCCCGCGCGCGGTACGGGCCGGCCCAGTTAGGTGCGGGCTGCCTCCTTTTTCGATTTTTCTTTTCTTTTTTGTTTCTTATTTTCTGTTTCTTTTTTTCCTGTTTTCTTTTTTCTGTTTTCTGTTTTCGTTTTTCTTTCGTTTTTTCTGTTTCTTTTTTTACTTTTATTTTTCAGATTCGAAAAATAGAAATATTTTAGAAAATTAAGTTAAAAAAATGTTCAAATAAAAACCGTTCAAAATCTGAAAACCGTTCAAATTTTAAAATCGTTCAATAATGAAAATTGTTCAAACATGAAAAATGTTCAAATTTAAAAACCGTTCAAATTTAAAAATCGTTCAAACTTGAAAATTGTTCAAACATGAAAAATGTTCAAATTAAATAACCGTTCAAATTAAAAAAACCGTTCAAACGTGAAAAATGTTCAAATTTTGAAAAATATAATTTTTTGAAAAATATTCAAAATATAAAATCATTCAAATTTTAAAACTGTTAAATTTTAAAATGTTCGTATTTTGAAAAAAAAAATTGAAAGTTAATTTCATAAAAAATGTTAGATTTTGAAAAAGAAAAAATTAATAACAGAAAAAAAACAGAAGAAAAAAGGAAAAAAAACGTACCTGAGATAATGGGCCGCGGCCCAAACTACCGACCTGGTCGCTGGGGGTGTGCGGTACCCCGCACGCGCCGACCAGGTCGGCGTGTAGCGGTCAAATTATTTTTCAAGATTTATTTCAAAATATGAACATTTTAAAATTCAACAGTTTTAAAATTTAAACGATTTTATATTTTGAATATTTTTTAAAAAATTATATTTTTCAAAATTTGAACATTTTTCACGTTTGAACGGTTTTTTATTTGAACGGTTTTTAAATTTGAACATTTTTCATGTTTGAACAATTTACAAGTTTGAACGATTTTTAAATTTGAACGGTTTTTAAATTTGAACATTTTTCATGTTTGAACAATTTTCATTATTGAACGATTTTTAAATTTGAACGGTTTTCGGATTTTGAACGGTTTTTATATTTGAACATTTTTTAATTTAATTTTTTTTAAATATTTCTATTTTTCGAATCTGAAAAATAAAAGTAAAAAAAAGGAAACAGAAAAAACGAAAGAAAAACGAAAACAGAAAACAGAAAAAAGAAAACAGGAAAAAAAGAAATAGAAAATAAGAAACAAAAAAAGAAAAGAAAAATCGAAAAAGGAGGCAGCCCGCACCTAACTGGGCCGGCCCGTATCGCGCGCGGGTGTGCGGCGCGTGGTACGCGCCGACCTGGTCGGTGTATAGGGTTTGCCGAGGAGGGGGGTGCTGTACGCCGACCTGGTCGGTGCGGACCAGGCGCCGCACACCCCCCAGGCGGGTCTTGGGCCGGCCCAACATTCTCACTTCTTATGTTTCTGCTTTTTCGTTTTTTCTTTTTCGTTTCTTTTCTGTTTTCTGTTATTTGTTTTATTTTTTAAAACATTTTTCAAATATGAACATTTGTTAAAAATAAAAAAAATCAAATAAAAAATCACTTTTTAAAAATTTGAACATTTTTTAGATTTGAACATTTTTAAATTTGAACAAAAATGTATTTTTTTCTATGAACAATTTCCAAATTTGAAAGATTTTTAATTTTGAACGATTTTTAAGTTTGAACGATTTTAAAATTTGAACAATTTTTTATTTTGAACTATTTTTATGTTTGAACGAATTTTTGAATATGAACGATTTTCCTATTTGAACATTTTTCGAATTTGAACGATTTCCAGATTTGAACATTTTTAAAATTTGAACAAAATTTAGGTTTAAACTTTTTAATTTTTTTAAAAATAAAATAAACAGAAAAGAAACAAAAACAAAAAAAAGAAACAGAAAAAAAAGAAAAAGAAAAGAAAAAGAAAAAGAAACAGAAAACAGAGAACTAAAAATAAACGTGAAATGGGCCGACCAGGCCGGCCCATACCCCGCGCGCGGGGGTGTGCGGCGCGGGGTAACCACCGACCTGGTCGGTGTATAGGAATTGCCGGAGGAGGACCCTCGATGCTGCACTGTAACACGTAATAAAGATGGGCCTACCAGGCCGGAAGCTAGTTTCACGGGCTAGCTGTAGCCAAAATTGATATTGGCCTTGCTTTTTTTTTTCCACTTTTCAACGGATGGGTTTGTGATTATAGCGCTTAGCAGGTATGATTTCTACGCACGATTGGGCTTGGACTTTATTCTGAGGCTACCAATGTAATGGAAATGATGAAGAGTCTAGACCAGACACTTTATGAAGAGACCATCGACCCCCTCAAAAAGAAAAAAAAAAAATGAAGAGACCATCGATGGTGGACTACACAACACACGTTCGCGTCCATCTATGTATCTTGATACATAGCAAAATATTAGTGACGGATAAAATATCTCCCCTGAAATACTCCATCAAATTTAACATCCATAGATCACAATATGACAATTTGTTTTATAACATCCATAAATCAAAAGATGACCTGGATGATTACAAGTTTTCGATGATACAAAATTTGATATATATATATATATATATATATATATATATATATATATATATATATATTCGATAAAAGCAACTACAATTCATATGCAAGTTGATTTTATTTGAAAGTAATATGTTTATTCAATTACAAGGCAGGGCTGACTCAGTTCAAAACAAACAAAAAAATACAGGGCTGACTAAATCACAGTCTTATAATCCCAGCTCACAAAAGAAAAAGAGAAAATGGTACAAGCCCACACACACTCTGTAGCTCTCTTCTTTCTGCTTCCTCAAGCCCCAAGGTCCGGCAATCCCTCTCCAGCTCCCTCTCTCTCGCATTCCCCTTCTCTTCTCGGCCCTTTCTCGTCGAATCCGGCTGCCCAAGTGCCCAAGGAGGCGCTCAAGCTCGGCATGCTCGTGGGCAACCCAGCGTAGGAGGCGGGATCCGCGGGCGGCAAGGCGCTGCTGGAGCTGACGCCGTACAGGACTTGGCGCAGCACGAGGAGCTGGCACCAGCCGGGCCACCAATCCCGTTCGAGTCCGTCGCCCAGTCCCACCACAATACCACATCCATCTCGGGATCTTCCTCTTCTCCGGTATTGTGGAGTGAAGCATCAGCTGCTTGCGTTCACCAACTTTTTTTTTTAATTTAGAATTATTAAGTTCGTACTTTGGTATGTCTTCTTCGTTCTCGCCGTTCGGGGCTTTGTTAATTCAAAGTCGGGCACTTTTTATCTAAAAAAAAAAAAAAACGTAGCATCAGGCATCATTCTAAAGGGTAATCGTGAATGGTGTGACATTTGAAAATGTCTCCTAACTTTACTTGGTCTTTTAGGAAAACCATTAGCAGCACAATGAAATGCAAGGTCTATCTCGGATTATTTGTTTATGTGTGTTATCCAAAATATAAAAGAATTTAGTCAACCCTGAGTTTCACTTAGGCTGTGGCTGTGAGCATACCCAAATACAGAGCGCTGAAACATAGTGAAATGCTGTTTAATTTTCAGTTTGGCTCTCTCTTCTGTACGATTCAGTGGTACATCACAATGCTCCAATCTGAGGTTTGATTGTGTACAACGTGTCTACTGTCTACTGGTACCTCAAGAGAAGATGAAGTAAAGCTGTGCAGTTTATAAGGAGTGTACCTGTCACCTGGGATTGGGTTCTTTCTGGGTTAGTTTTGTCTGTATGACAGTTTCGCACAGCTCCAATCTTCTGTTCCATAACTTCATGTAATTATTTGGAAGAGAAAATAAATTACATACTGAATTAAACAATGGATGCGGACAAAAATACATCTCAAGCAAACGTAGAAATAAAACAACAATCAAACATAGAAGATACTTCTCCCACTTGGTATGTGTTGATGCGTAGTTTTTAAATTCTTAAGATATTTCCTTTTCAATGCGATTAAGGGGGCATACAAAAAACACATAATATTGATTGTGTTGAGTCAGGAGTATACCCATCGGTATGTGGGTGTTCCATACAGATGGGCAGCATAACTTGAAGCCAATACAGGTAAACTTTTTTCGTCAGAGAAAATGTAACATTATGCTGAAGATACAACGTCAACTATACAGTGTCTGAATTTTCCTTTTAAAAGCTTAACTTGGGAGTTTGATTAAATTATGTAATAGTTCTGAACCATGATTTTTCATAGTACTGATTAAGGGGGATGACATACAATTACCTTCCTGTGAATATCCATGTAATTAAATAAAAAACACGGATAGTGTGGAACATAGGCACAAACACTGCCATCGGATGCAAGGTTACTATTAGTACCGTAAAGATTTCAAATATTATAATGCACGTGCTTGCCAAGGAATCTATCAGGTTTATTATTTTTTGTTGTATATAAGAAAATTCGTTGATGTACTATGCTACCATTTTCACAATGAGCTGTTAAATCACAGATCAGTCTTGGCCTGTTAGCTATGCCCATATCCAGACTGAAAATTAACATTTATATGAATTCAGCATATGCTAAAGTTTTGTCGAAGATGCGAGCTCTCTGTCAGCTGGAACAAAAGAAAATCAAGATATGCACTCAGTTAGTAAAAGGGAAGAAAGACAAACATAAATGTTTTAATCTGTTATATGCATTCTGCCAGATACTATGTTGTATAAATCTTAGGCTCAAAACAGGAGTTGATAGCTGAAAACAGATCATATTATCAGAATGCATTTTAATCTGCAAATCAATCTATTTTTTGTATTATTCAAATTTTCTGTATAAGTTCATTATGCTTTGGCCACAATACTTCATAGCCTGAATTATCACAATCTATCATTCCTTAACTGCGCTAAGCACTCTTTTCTTATGCAGGCTGTGCATGATAATCAGGGGGAGAAGATGGATAATCCATCAAATGGTGTCTCTATATCTGAGGCCTGCTTTTATAGAAGAAGAATCTTATTTGATAATTTTATTTCGTGCTGAATGTAATGCTGATGGTTATTCCTTTGACTGGTGGTTCTCAGCTTGCTAATAATTACTTATATAAAATCATGCGCTTATATCCAATTATTTGCTCTAATAAGTCAATCAAGCAGAGGAATACACAAGAAAGGTAGAAACCCGGCCATCTTCTGGAACAAATGGCATAATTGGGAATTCGGTATGTTGAAATCTTCCATTTAGTCATTCCGCTAGCAAGTCAATATTCAGATGATGATAAATCGAGGTTGGACATCAATGGTGTGGGAAGTAGCATTGAGCCAACCATCCACAAGCTGGAAATAATGACAATCGAGTTGTTTTTCCATCTATGGGAAGCAGGTAAGGCCTCCTTATTCTACTCAATGCACCCAGTTGACATGTAAAGGACATTTCAATCCATGAATTACTTTGTGTAAAGTGAAAATGGGAAATAATCAACATCGTTTTTTCTTGGCTTGGTAGTCTTCTTGTTGAGTTTTGCAGATGCAAGGTATAATGAATTTCATTACTACTAAATGAAGAGCAATATATCATACCAGTCTGATGAGGGCTGTCTGATACTTCAAAATTCAGACAGTTTGCTACATATAATCTTGCTGCAGCTTGCAAGCAATACACTTGCTTGAATCCAATCCAATTTTAGTGAAAGATTGACTCTAAGAGCAAGACATAGTTAACTGGTTACTTTACAATGTTCATTACAAATATCATAATGCACTTGCTGCGAATTTCAGAAATACAGTAGTGTCACGTCGATCAAACCTATCCATGTTTTTTTTGGCCTGCCAAAGGTGTTTCCCTTAGTATAGAATCATTTTTTAGCTGAAGCTACAACCTTGTTGGTGATACATGCATTAGCATTATGAAATTCGCCGCATGTTTTTTGTTGCTTGTTCTCACTTGTGTCGCTGAACTAATATAGCACCATTATCAACAAATTTATAAGATTACACGTCCTAGTTATCTTGGTATAGCATCTTCGTTCGTTAGTTATGTTATTGTAGCATGGAAGCAATCATTTTTTACTGAAAGATTGGCTGTCACCGTTTTTACAGGATGGCGAAGCGGGTGCGGTGCAGAGAGGTGTGGTCGTCCACCCGACGGTGCGATGCAGCCATGCAGGAAGTTCGCTGTCCAGGAAGGCGAAGGTGCTGCTGAGCGGCGAGTTCATCGTCCAGGATGCTGCCAAGCGGTGAGCGCGCCGTCCAGGAAGACGAAGGCTATGGTGGCGAGAGCGCAGTGCAGAAAGGTGAAGGTGCTCTGCCGGGCATCTAGGACGGAGGCGAGGGCGCATCCAGGGAGGTTATCAGTACCCCAACAGTTTTGCCTGCTTGATGCTAGCTAAATGAACTATCCTGTCACGTGGTAGCTCTGCATATATATATTTTTCCAGTAATGATATCCCATGAACCTCCATGCACATTGTGCCATACCTGCCGTATTCAGAGTAGAATAGAACAGACAATTGACCACTTTGGTAGTCTTTTGGATCAATTAGAGACTGCATGGCACAACTGGATCACATTCAACATCAGTTGACAATGCAGGCTTGGGAGCATCCCAACTAAACTGATGTCGCATGCCAGCATGATCCCCCCACAGATTAACTACTTTTTTTTTTTTGGAAAATAGGCATTTCGCCCTGTTCCACTTTCATAGAAAATGAAACAACGTCTCACAGCATATGTATCTCAGATTATTACAGCCTCTACCGAGACAAAGCAAAGAGCACTGCTGCAATTGACAGAAAAGAAAGCTATTACATCACAGCAGTTTAACAATTCCAGGGAGCTTTCTATTTTGCTACTCCTCTACTTCCAACACCAGCCCACACCAGGATGTTAATTTAGAGCCAGATAGCCCTAGGCCTTGATGTATTTTACTACTTCTATGCCATCAGCAGTTATCTCAGTCGGTTTACCTCTGGCTACAATCTTTTCTGGGGCATGCATACTCATATCTTTCGAGGACATCTTCTCACCAAACAGTTGTTTATTAAAAGGAGAAGTATCTTGTGCAGTATTGCTGTATTCTTTCTCAAACTGTGTGAGACTATCAACAGTAGGTGGATCATTCAAATTTATTGCCCATGTGATTAAATTTGTTTTTTCATTCCCCTCAGCTGCAGGATCAATGGCTTCTGCAATAGATTCATTTACCACACCAGCTTGTGAATGAAGAATCAGAATTTGAGAATTACGTGGATCATCAGATTTAGATGACCGGTTCAGAACCCCTGCCCGCTCCCTTGGAGAAGATGAAGGACGAATCGGTTGAGTCAGTTGAGTCAATGTACAACACAAAAGCATACTGTGCCAAGGTAACTGTCTAACTGAAGCGCATAGTTTTGCAGTGTAGCAGCAACTGAATGATTGTTACTCATAAATTACCTTGTGTAAACCACCTTTTTCTAAACAGGAGAGAATCACCTTGGAAGGTGGATGTAGAATCATCAGGACTTCCTGGGAAGCTTGGGGTGCTTGAGCAGGAGTTGATTAATCCGGAGAAGGAAGGAAAAGGAGATGTATTGAAGATTCCACTGGTGATGAGTAAGCAAGTAAAAAGATACTACCAAACTCTTTGCCACTAGATTAACTGCTTATAGTAATAATTGTGACTGCATATAAAAGAAAAATTGTGACTGAATCTGTTTAACCAGTTTCTGATTCAACTTCTTGTTACAATGTAAAAGATGTGAAACAAGTTTCACCAGAAATAAGATGAAGTCGAATAGATTTTCAAATTGATTCGCCACAGATAACTGCCTCGATTTCTTGTGTCAATTGTCCGTCACATTGTCGTCGTCTTGGTTCGCCGTCTTCAGGCGTCCGGCTTGGTCCGGAGGCGAGTGATGATCGCTCGAAGGGCGAAGTAAGCCCCGACGAGGAGGACGGCGGCGCCGGCGGCGGCCAGCGCCCACCACCACTTGCCGCCCTCCGTCTCCTCCGGGGAGAAGTGGGCCGGAGGAGCGTCCGACGCTACAAGGAGCCCGGGCGCGGCGGGGGAGGCTTTGTTCAGTGTGGTCGCGGAGAGGCCGGCCAGGCGCAGGGGGTCGGAGTGCTCCGCCTCCGCGGCATTGGGGTGGCCGCGGCTCAGGCGCAGGTCGTCGGAGTGCTCCGCCTCCGCGGCATTGGTGTGGCCGCCGCTCAGGCGCAGGTCGTCGGAGTGCTCCGCCTCCGCGGCATTGTCGTGGCCGCGGCTCAGGCGGAGGTGGTCGGAGTGCTCCGCCTCCGCGGCATGGGCGGGTGCAGTGGTGGGGATGGCGAGGGAGAAGGAGAGGGTGGCGAGGGCGAGGGCTAGGGCGAGGGCGAGGAGGGGGAAGAGGAGTTTGCGAGCCTCCATTGGCGTTGGCGGCGAGAGAAAGTGATCCCGTGAGGAAGAAGGGAGCGGCGCGCAGGGTTTTTATAGGAAGAAGGGAGCGGCTTCAGGTAAACCTTGGAAGAAAGTTTTCACCATGGGTGGACCGTGAGGTAGGTGGCGACGGAGCTCGTCATCCGTCTTCACCATGGGCGGCGCCGGTACGTCAACCCCCGTCTTGAATCCTTCATCGTTCCGTCTTCAGGTTTGGAATTCACCTGCTTGATGGATCGGAGCAACCTCTGACTGACTGACTGAATTCTGGGGATACGATCATTTTATTTCAGCCGTTGCCTGCGCAAGAAGGCCGATCAAGTCGTCGAGAACCTCTGCGTCGCCAACTCGGTAACACCCACAACCACCAATTCCTCCCATTCTATTTCTCCTTCACTCCTCAAACCGTCACGCAAACCGTCACGTATGCCAGAAAAGTTCTTGTCCAGTTCGGCTTACTCCATAGGCGGACGCATCGCCCCTATTACCCGGCTCTTGCCCGGGCTTGACCGTCGATTGCTTCCTGCGCGAGAGCGGCTGGAGCTAGCAAATCTGGATCAATCACGATCGGTGTGGTTGGCTTCACGGGCGTGTGCTTAATTCGGAGCATTGGACCTGAGCCGTAAGTCCGTAACTAGTACAGACGCACAAGCCGAAGCTCAATTCCGGCGTGGACGTTCGTGTTTCTCCGCGTCGTCCGTTCAGGTCGCAATCTGGAATGCACGATGCCACGACGATGGCTTGTTCTGCTTCTTTGTGCTTCACTTTTCCGCAGGCCCGCCTAGGATTATTGTTTCTGTAATTATGTATGCTTTCCACCTTTTGCTACTTCTTTTGTATAGATTCCACATGTACTCCAACTCAACTAGTGCGCCAACATTTGTTTTTTCGATAAAGGGAATATATTAATATCGAGAGATACCAATTACACCCAGCCTCTGCAACAACGCACCACCCTAATGGCACTACGGATGCACACAGCCAAAAAAGGGAAAAGAAAACTAAGAAACAAAAGTCCCGCTACAGTATCACGGACCTAACAACAGACAATACATCCACCACCATGACAACACCTGAATTGCGGACTCTCCAAAAACGACGCCTCCAAGAAGGGAACAGGTGCTCCAACACCGTCGTCGCCCGATCAAAGATCTTAGGTTTTCACCCCGAAGATAGTCCCCACTCTCAAAACAATGCCTCCACCAAGGTCACCGCCGAGCACAACCAGTTAAGGCCGGACCTTGGGTTTTCACCCCGAAAGGTAGGACTCTGCGCTTCACATGTGTTGTCGCCCCACTTTCATACCGCTGCTCGTGAAGCCCGGACACCAAGCAAGCCCCTCAACAACGCGGAGACTTGAACCTCCCTTAGCTAGTCCTCCCTCCGGCCTTCATGAAATTCTCTTCTTCCGACTTTCATCATGGATCCATAGTCACTTGATGTCAACACGGAAAAAGAGCTTCGCGCCGCTCCCTCCGGAACCAAACGGTCGGAATAAAAGCATGGGTGCGCACGACCGAATACCTCCGATCCAGCAAACTCCAGGCAAAGCACTGTTACATTCGCCGGCGGAGCCTTCCGGAACTCAACCCTCCGGCCGGATCACGAGTCCAGGCCTCCGGTAGGTCCTCCTCTTCACGCAAGAGAGGCCCTAGGACCGCCGCCTTTATTCAGGCCGGACCCCCACGTCGGCGACCATCCCGGGCTGGCCAACCCAACCCTCCACCGGCGACACCATCGCCGGCTTCCATGCACCTCCATCTCACCGCCGGATGGTGATGATAGATCAAAAATCCACCACCACCAACCGCGAGCCGACCCTCTCCGGCGAAGAAGAGGCCACCTCCTCCGTCAAACCCAAGGCTGCTGCCCGGGCGCCCTCGTGTCGCGGAAGATGCCCGAGATCGCCTCCACGCACCAACGAGAGGCGGGGGTGGATGGCATGGCGCGGACCGAGGGTCCGGCCGCCGCCCACCACCAACCCCTCGCCGGAGTGCTGCGGGAAGCCGACGAGAAGAGGGAGACCGCAGCGCCGCCCATCCCACCCGCGCCGACCGGTCCGTGGACAGCCGACGGGAGGAGGGCCGCCGCCGCCGTCGTCCATCCCACGCGCGTCTGCTCCGCCAAGCATCGAGGAGGTGGGGATCCGGCCGCCGATCTCCACGCGGCGACGAGGAAGGGCCCCCGCCGCCGCCACGCCCCGAGGGACTTTGCCCCGGCGGCGCTACCGGCGGCGGCGGCGGAGGGTTGGGGGCGGAGGGTTAGGGTTGGGGGCAGAGGGTTGGGAGCGAGCACACGTGGTGCACGCGAACCAATTAGCTGGTTAGGATAGCCTTCCGCTGATAGGTTTCTCTGCGCCAACATTTGTGTGAATCCAAAATGAATCAAATTGTTCTATTTTTAATATGGGCATTGGATTGCAATTAAAACACTAGGTAAACCCTTTTGAAAAAGAGTTTGAAAAGGGCAGAAATAGAATGGGTCAAATTTTTGAAGTTGGTCCAAAGTGACCATGTGATATTTTTGGATATTTGGTGTCTAGGCTTACTAGGGATCACTCCCTAATCAGTGCTTTCTCATGCATACCTCAACTATGGCACCGGAGTATATGAGCTGCAATGCCAAAGCACCAGAAGATACCATATGAATTATGAAGTGCAAGTACGCTGCTATTTTTGTATGTTTAGTGCTCAGCTGCTTCATTATCAGTCTTATTAAAAACAACGTGTAACAACCTAAAGAAAAACTTCGTCTATACATATCCAAAAATAGTATGCTGCTAGTTGGCGCCGAAAAGCAAGAAAATATTGATGAGCACGAGTTGACATCAAAACTTGCTAGGTGTTTGCTATCAAGACAAACTCCAGGTGTCTACGTCGCCACACTAACGCGCACGATTTAGTTGATTGGTGTGGTAGTTGGGGCTTTTATTTTCTTCTGTTGTCACGCATGCACCAGGAATAGATCGCTTGGAGTGGATGGTTGTGTACCTGTGGTGGAATGCGATGCTTCTGGGCGGTGCTGGGGCAGTTTCATGTGTGCCAGCGTGGAGGTGGATGTTGACAAACCATTTATGCGGGGAGTCACCGTCTTCTCTCAACGACGGAAAGTGACATAATGGTTTGATGTTCAGTACGAAGAAGTGCCACATTATTGTTTCTCACTCGTCATTGCCTCATTGGGATGTAAGAATCTTGGTGAGAGGGTTGCTGAAGCGAAGCTTCCTTATTGTGCTGATCGGTTGTGTGCCCCTGATGATAAAAAGAAGAAGACACAAGGGACCCGTTCAGCTGGTGACTACATTGGCTGGTCAGGCTCGTTCTTTCGCGCGATCTCCTGAGCTAACAGCGCTAGAGGTGGAGCTTTTTTACGACAAAGACCATATACTACCTCCATACCGGTTTACAGGGCAATTATGCATTTCGAGAAAAAAGTTTGACTATAAATTTGATCATCAAAATATAAGATATATGTTACAAAAATTATATCATTGGATTCATATTCAAAAAAAGTTTCCAATGGTATAATTTTTGTAATATATATAATATATTTTATTAACCAAATTGTTAGTCAAAGTTTTTTCTCGAAAAGTGTAATTGCCCTATAATCCGGTATGGAGGGAGTATTAATATCACAGAGATACTAATTACACCAAGCCTCTGCAACAACGTACTACCCTAGCGACATTACGGATGCACATATCTAAAAAAGAAAAAAAATTACTAAAAAGGAAAATTCATGCGATCTAAACCTATAAAACAACAACACTAACACCACCAAGACAGCACCAGAAGTTCAGTTTCTCCAAAAGCGACGCCTCCAAGAAGGCAACAGTGCACAAGAGTTGTTATCGCCCGATCATAGATCTTATGTTTTCACCCTGAAGAAAAGTTTTCACTCTCAAAACAATGTCTTCAACAAGGACATTGCCAGGCACAACCAATTAAGGCCATACCTTAGATGTTCACCCTGAAAGGTAAGACTTTAAACTTCTTTTGTACCGTCGCCCCCACTCGCATGCCGCTGCTCCAAGGCACAAATCACCAAGACGAATCCTCCTCGACACCAAGACTCGAGTCACCGTTGCAAGACCTCAGATCTCGGCTTCCATGTCATTCTCCGCCAGCACCACGGAACGAGAACGTGTTCCATGATAATAACCGCCAGCAGAGCTTCGAAGCGCTACCTCTGAAACCAAACGGCCAGAGAAAAACATGGGTGCGCGCACGACCGAATTTCACCCGATCCGGCAATCTCCAAGCTTGATTCGCCCAATGGAGCATCGACGGAGCCTTCCGAAACATGGCTCATCCGCCAAGATGAGGACAGGCACCGGCAAATCAGCATCTTGGCGCGAGAAGAAGTCTTAGGACCACCGCTATTATTCGCAAGACTAGCAGGTCCCCACACCGATGGTCGACTCCGATGCAGCAAAGGAAGAAGAGGAAGAAAAGGGGATCCAGTGCAGGACCGGACTATCCCACGATCACCGGATCAAGCAGCAGCCATCCACCAGATCTCGTGGGTCAGGGCGCCACCACAGGCGCCTCACCCCTCCTCCTCGAAGCCTCCCGCCAGAGACCTCAAGCGCCGGCCAAGGATCAGCTAAGCCGATCTCCCACCTCTTCTCATGAGAAACCTCCAGGATGCGCCTCCCCTACCCACCATCGGGTGGGCGCCACCACCGCCGCCGGTGAGGGCATCAGCGACGGCCAGGAGGGCGGTGGAGGGCGGCCTTGTAGGCGGCGGCGGGGTCCCCCAGAGTCGCTCGAGAGGGGATCGACTTGGGAGGAACGGTTCACGGCGAAGGATCTTCTTCTTTGATTAGTACCAGGATCAACAGATGTTAATTCACCGGCGTAAGCAAAAGAATCCACGAGCTCCAAGGGGAGCTACGGGACAGGAAAATGGACAAGGGTCTACAAGACAACGTAACAAACCGGGTGAGCATGGTGATGTTTCTTCACCGGGGAAGCAAAAGAATCCACGAGCTCCAAAGGGAGCTACGGGACAGGAAAATGGACAAGGGTCCGAGAAGGATTTGGTCCCAACTCGAAAGGGGCATGCCCACGTCCGTTGGGAGATCACCTACAACTAGTTTCAATTTCCTGTATGACATGATCTAGAAATGTATCAATAGGGTGACCGATCAGCCTACGTCGAGGGCAGGAAAAAAAAATTTCTTGAAGGTCGTGATCCAAGCTATACCCACATACGTGATAAGTTGCTTTCAGATAACCATCTCTAATTGTGATAAGATGAAATCCACCATCGCTAATCAATGATGGGGTGTGGCGGATGGGAAGAAGAAGCTTCACTCGACACCGAAGGACCTTGGTGGCATGGGTTTTCATGACCTATCATTGTTTAAGCAAGCTATGCTTGGTCGGCAGGGGTGGTGACTGATAGGGAGATATTTCCCTTATTCTTATTTCTGGGAAACATGGGAGAAGCCTGTACCGCCGCCGCCTGTGGACCGGCAAACAGGTGCAGCTGCGGGGGTGGAGGAAGGAGGCGGGCTCATGCAGGGTTCGACCGATGCGGAGAATCCTGGCGGCGCCACCGGCGGGACGAGGATCCAATCTCGTGGTCATTGGCGGTTTTCTTCATCCACCCCGGCAGCTTCATCGTGGGCGAGATCGTGGAGGGGTGGCAATGGTGGCGGTCGTGGGATCGGGGGAGAACAGGCGGGCGCGACGCGGTTTAAATACCGCTGGCCACCAATGCCGACGCACGCACGTGCAGCTTCCAGCGCCATCGGCTTCAATGTCGGCGCATGAGTTGAGGCGGCGGACGCAGTTATCAGCGACGGCCTTGATGGAAAACGCTGTCGCCGGTTAGCCTTCTGCCATCGGGTCGCTTCCAAGTAGCCCGTGACACGCGCGGTCGGACAAGCACGCTGTCCTTGCAGCGTTCGCGCCGACGCATCAGTTTCCCAAATTTGGGGGATGCTGGGTCGCGGCAGATGGGTCAGTCCGTTTGCATCGCCCGGCTAAATCGTGCGCGGGCTGTCCATATGTACGCGCAGACCGTTTTGGATAGCCCAACCGCTTGTGATAAGGGTTTCAGTGATACGATCTTTGCCTCTACCTGCCTGTCATTGATCCGTCGGTTGAAGGCGCCAGGACAAGATAGCTCCCCGGTTAGAGCATTTCCAGCCGTCTCCCCGACGAGCCTCTAGGACTCCTTTTTCTCATCCGGATGGACGAAAACGGTCCAGCCGCGCCATCGGAATCTCGTTTTCGCCCGGATTTGGGCTTTCATCCGTCCAGCGAGCCCAGGTCATCCCCGGCCCCTCGGGGAGCGCTCGGGGACTCCAGATGAAACAAAAGCGCGCGAAATGTGGAGAAAACTTCCCGCTCGGATAGTGGCCCCGACTTGTCGGCGATAGAGGCCAATCGTCTTCCGCGCGCTTCAAAAGCCTGCCGCCGGTCAGACTTCGCCGGACGTGTTGCTTCCACGAGCGTCATCTCGGATTCACGCGTGACTCGCTCTATTTATCGCGGAACCTACCGCGTCTCGCCGCATTCACCACCGCCGTCTCCCTCCTCTCCCCAGCCGTGTCTTCTCTCCCCAATCCACTTCCACCAGCGAGCAATGGCGGGCCACGGCGCGGCGAACAACGGCTTCGGCCGCCGTTCCCTACACCAGTGGGAGGCGGGACTCCTGCACATGGCGAGCTACCCGGCGCCGCCGGACTTCCGCGTGCCCGGAGGATGGAGGCTGAGCGCGGGGGGGGGGGGGGGGGGGGGGTCCCGATCCCGCCGCTTCCGGTGGGAGGCGACGAGCTCGAAGCCGCTATCGACGCTGTGCTGGTCACCCTCACCGACGAGCAACGCGTGGAGGAGCGGTAACGCGCCGAACAGGAACTCGCAGCCTTCGACGGTCCTCCCCCTCCTCCAGCGCGTAACAACGCCGCCGACCGCCGCCACTGGTGGGGTGCGCCGGGCCGCACGCTCGCCCGTGTGCTCGCGCACATCGAGGCCGGCAACTCCCCCCCAGGGGATGCCGCTGGCGGCGCCGAACGCCGGGAACTCGAGCGATAACGACATGTAGTACTTTTTAGTTTTTATTTCCATCTGGCCGAATTCAAATATATGCGAATTCGGCCTATATATGTAAGAACTCGCCTACGTATGTTAAATACCTTTAAATTTCGCTTTTGTTTGAACAAATTTCGCCTTGTTTTGTGTAATATCTCAGGTTTAGAGGCTACAAAATGAGAGAACACCAAAGTGTGCATTGCATTCATGCATAGAAAATCCGGGAATTTTCGCGCTTTCAAATAAAACCTACCACGATGAATCGAAGTTTCACTTGACTTGCTGGAATTGAAGTAGATCATCAAGTCAAGCGCTATAAACTTCACTGTGATCTTTGCTAAAACCCTGTTTTGGGTAGAGATGATTGCATCTATGGGCTAGACCAAATAGAAGTAGGTTTACAACAAACAACACCTTAAGTAAGGATCAACTACAAGATCTTATAAAGATCTCAACATGCCATTCCTTACAACAACACATGAACAATTATTCAATCATAAATCAAAGAACACCATTAATTAAGACACTATTCTATACTTATCTTATCCATGTCTTCTACTAAATAAATGTTCCTACCATGAGTCTCATGGTATATCTTTTCAACTACAATACTTGAACCAAGTCAAAAACATTCATAATCATTCTGCATCAAACCTTGACCATTTCAACCTTGTTTCCCAACTCATTCAATTAAACCTTAGAGAAAGGAGAGCACCATTCATATGCTTATAATATGCATTCAATAGAACCTAGCTTAACATTTAAACCTTAACCAAGTGAGGTACTTGTTGATACTAACCAATGATACAAGAAATATAAGTCAAGTATTAAACCCTACTTGACCTAGCTAACACTTGATGGTAAGTAAGAACCTATTCTTCTAGTAATTATAGAGAGGCAAGTGTTGTGATCATTACAACTTGGTAATGATCATAAACCCTAGAGGAACCCTACCAATTCAGAAGAGCTCAACCTAAAGAGGTATACTCAAGTATATGGACTTATACTTGATCTTGGAGAGAGAACCAAGATTCACTAATGAATTGTTATGAGGCCAATACTTTGATCATTACAAATGGGGTGATGATCATAAACCCTAAGAATCGAAGTGAGTGTGTTGAGAGAAGTATTAAAGAAGAGAGACTAGCGAGGAATAAGTGGATCATGTCTAATGCATGATCTAACCTTATAAATTGAGGTAATAAGTTAAGTTTATAGATGTGATCAATAGATTTCACCTATCACATGAAATGATAAATATATCAATAGTAGTTAATCCAGACCAATACTCATGCCTTGTGTAGTTTTGATATGGTATTTAAACCTTGCCTATCCAAACACTTGAGATAAACCTAACATTGCCTTGATACATTAATTCTACCAAAGTGAGGAGGATAACCCTAGCCACTAAAACATGATCAAAGCTTGTACCATATCTTAATCCTAGTTGTGTATCAAATTGGTGATCATAACTAAAACCTTAGGCCATATTTGAATTCCAATCCAAGTATCACTTTGGATCATAAGTAAAACCTTGCCATGCCTCATGCCTATTTAATATTTCAAATAGTAAAGTATTTCCAAGACCATAAACCTTTTCACATAGAATCCACTCCATATAAAATATTGTCCTAACTTGTGAATCCTGGATCACAAGAATAAGCCAATCCATATATACTTTAGAACTAAATGTCATTTGGTGAGAAGAGTAAAACCAATATCCAATTCTATTTGGTATCCCAAGTAATTGTTTAGTTAACCAAATAGGAAATATATCATAGTTTGAATCATCACCTTAGTAAGTGAATTGACCAATGATGAGCTTGGGAAGTATCTTAAGTAATTCAAGTTAGAAGTTGCTAAGCAAGATTAGTAGTTATAGAGTTTATTCAATCATCTTCTTAAACCCTTAGAAGTAATTCTCCACATAAAATCATGATTCATCCCATTCTCAACACCATTTAATTTAAACCCTAGCCATAACTAAATTATATGTGAGTAATCATTATGGTTAAGCACTAGAAAAATATAACATATTCACCATACACATGTTCTAAGTTTTCAAATCATTTAAACAGAAATGGTTCCTAAATTATAAAAGAATGAAGATCAATATCTTAACCATTTCCATTTTTATTAAACCTCACAAAGTGTCACTCTAATTAAAAATACAATATTTGTTTAAACAACAAAACCATGCAGTAAGCATGATTATCAAGTTATCTTGATACTCAAATATTTTAGAACCTGCAAAAGAAAACAGAATTCTAATTTGAATTCAAATAAGAAAATAGAAAAACAAAATTCAAAACAGAAATTAAAAGAGAGAGAGGGAGGCTTACCTGTCCACCGAAGCGAGGCCTCAGCAGCCCAGCACCAGCCCACGTCGGGGCCCAGCCCACCAACAAAGCCACCCAGTCCACCGTACCGTTTCGGCGAGGAAGAAAAGAAGTTTCTTCTTCTTCCCCGCAGACGACACGACGACGGCGAGCTCGGCCACGTTCTCGTCGAGGATAAGGATGCCGCCGGACGCCAACAAGCCTCTCAGAACCTTTCCCAACCTTCCTCACGTCCGTCCTATCCAAAAAGCATCAAGATCAGCGCACATAACCTCGCTGACGTTGCCGCCACATCTGAGCCGTCGTCGGAGAGGAAATGACCATGCCGACCTCCTCTGGCTCTATAAATACGTCTGAAGCATCCCCGTGTCGTCCTTGTTCTTCGCCGCTCATCCATTTCTTCTCAGATACCCTCTATCTTTCGTGTTCTTCCACGTACTGTCGCCGGCGTCGATGACGAACCTAACGGTACAAGCCATCCCGGAGTCCATGGCGTAGCTCTGTCGACGCGCCTGGCCACGTAGATCACCCTGGAGGAGCAGAGCAGCAAGGGGAGCCAAGTCGAGGAAGAATTTCGGCGTTCCCTTTCACCCGGGTTCGCCGAAAAACATCCAATTGTCGTCGTCTCCGACCGTCTCAAGCTTCACCAACGGTCTCATCAGCTTCCTGGTGAGTTGGCGGGTCTCCTGAACACACTGATCCTTCCTAGCTCTGTCTCTAGCTCGATTTCGACATTTCACCGGAGAGCACCGCCGCGGAACATGCTCGCCGGCGTAGCTCCGGTGATCCCCTGGGTAGGGCGACCACACCATCGTGTTCGGTGGATCGAGGCGAGTCGGAAACACCCAGTAGTCCGTCCTAGGAGGCCCTGTAGCGTAGCGCCGCCGTGAATTGGTCGCCGGCGTTTAGCCGCCGGCAACGCCAACGTGGCCTGTGGGTCCCCTTGACGTCGTTGACTGGTCGTTGCCCGCGTGGCAACTGACCCAGTCAATGGACCCACTGGTCAGTGTCTTAGGTTAGGGTATGAACCGGTACGATTAGCATTTTCGTTTAAATTCAAAATCCTGAATATTGCTGAAACTTTGCAAAATCATATAAAATTCATTTCAACTCAGAAAAATATAAATAATATATCAAAATGCTCACAAAAATAAACTCTATTCAAATAAAATATAAAACAAAAATGTGTGTCAAAATAAAAATTCACTTATTTTTAACCTTATTAATTATGCCATTTCATTTATTTAAAATACAATTTGAATTCAATAATTAGTGAATTCCAAAATTAAATTTTAAATATTCAGTAACTAGGTAAAATGTTAAGATTAATTTTCTTTACCATAATGGCATTCACTTAAATATTATTGATAATTCATCAACACTGATTTGCCTATTACTATTTTATATTTTCTTTAAATAGTACTAACTCAAGAAAATATTAAAAGCCAAGATTATTTTGATAATTAAAATTTTGTAACTTAAACATTCTTTAATTAATAAGTTATTATTTTAAAACCTAATCATAATTATAAAACCTTAATTCTGGAAATTAAACCCTAACTAAAATTTGTCTTAATTCTTAAACCTTTTCAAAATAATTAAATGATAAGGCTATTATTAATTTTGTGCAAAGTACTTAATCACATTAATTCTAATACCAAGTATTACTTTAAGAATTGGATCATAATTTAGAAACCCTAGTTTTAATATAAGTAAGACCTTGATCCCATTATTTTATGTGATCATCTTAAATTAGTTGCAATCCTTAAACCCTAGGGGTTTAGCCCATATGATCATATAAACTTCACTTTACCTCTAGCACCTTGTTAAGCAACAAATATATGCATGCTCATGATCCACTAAAATAAAACCAACTCACATAAGATTATCATTTCATGCCTTTATGTTTATTAAACCTATATGATCCACTAGTGTCACCTAGGTATAAACCCTAGCTTATTACCACATGTTAGAACCATTGATCACTATTCCTATATACCACACCATGGAATTCAATCTCAACCATCAAACCCTAGTAGAATCCTAGTGATGAACCCTAACACCAATTTTGTGAGTAATGCACACCACATGCTCCTATCCCACTAAACCCTACTTAGAGAGTAATACACCACTTAGCTTAGAAACCATTAGTGATTATTTAGTGAAGCAAATGTGAAACCATAGCAAACCCCAACTCATAGCAAGACCTTGACCATCATTCTTTGATATGATACCAATAATCAACCATAGTAATAAACCTGCTCATACTTGCTACATATGGACCAATTCTGTTTAAGAACCCAACTAGTACCTATTAGAAAATTAAATGAATCCAATAGTAAAACCTAGAAGCCATAGCTGCAATTTATAATAGTTCTTGTTCTTATTTAACCTGTTCTTCAAAAGTTATTCTTTTAAAGTACAAATATCAAACAAACCATAGAAGCCCATAGTTCTTATTTAAAATACTTCTTATTTCTTCAACAACATGTTCTTCAAAAGTTATTCTTTTGAAGTATAATACAAGTAATCATCAACCATGTTCTGTAGAACTTAAAATTTACAATTGTTCTTTACATATTATTCCACCACTATTATTAGTGTGTATGATTGTTATGATGTATTATATCACTTGTAAATGCTAGTCTTATAACCAAACACTAATAAGAACCTTGTTTGAGAACAATTCTAAAAGTGCAACCAACCCTAAAGAAATCTTTACAACTCATACATCCTAAATCATCGAGGTTAGGTTACGCTCGGGACGATTGCATCTCATACTATGCATTATAGAATCTTTGCCAGTTCTTTAAACATTGTCCTTACCGGAAAATGATGGTATTTCAGCATTTGGACTTCTCACGTATCGAAGCTTTTGCCTGCATAATCTTGCAGTCAAGAAAGACAAGTTCATCGCTTGCTCATGTCATTTGATTATTTTTATCAAACTATATGCAAAGTACTATACTTATCACTCATGCATTGAAATGCAAAATATTATTTTACAATTATGAATATGACTATGTGGTGGGCAATGGAACCATGGTATGTGATGTTTGGTGGAGGTTCCATTGCACGGGTACTATTCATCTAGGACTAAGTACCAATGCCGTCCAGTGATTCTAGCGCCGTACATATCGCGTTAACCATAAGATCTATAATGACTCTGGGGAGGTCAGCTGTATCTTTTCCCTCATGCACGCCAACGGACTTGATAGAGCCTGGCGGGGTGCTGGAGGCACTGCCGTAGGTTGGGATGGCCTTTAAAATCCCCATCCGTGTGGATGAGAGGCTCTACCGTCGATGAGGGATTGTCCATAGTACACCGGGGGTAAAGCCGTATGAACGGGAGATGTCTACCGGGGGTGTACGGATGGACAAAAGGGTGGGTTTGCAGGGTCGTGGAGAAGGCAGTGATTGGCTTGGATCTTACACCTGGCCCCACACCAGGGAAGTGTGGACGAGAAACACGTCTCGGTAAGGTATCAAGGATAAGTTCTCTTATGGGAAAAGTAACGCACCTCTGCAGAGGATACTGAATTGTGACTGTCACTCCCTGTTCCGGGAAGGGAACTGTGAACGTGGCAGGAAAGTAACTCCATGAAGTTCTGGTCAACCTGTGAAGACTGACGGACATAGTTTTCAGAATAAAATAAACCTTTTGAAGAAATGTTTATAAAAACTTGCATTCGCCTACGACTTTTTGGTCTATGGATGTAGCTAGTGCATGATACACCTATTTCCTAATATGAACTTGTTGAGTACGCTCGTACTCATCCCACTCTTAAATCCCCTGCTTAGCTATGGAGGCACCGAAGGAGAAACTACCGTGGAACTCGAAGACAAAGGAGTCAACTGCAACAAGATGAAGAATCCAATCAAAGAAGTCAATGGAGCCAACTTCTGCATCAGCTATAGTGGAAACTTAGACTAGTAATGGAAGGAAGCCTTTCCCTAATCCTAGCACCTAAGTAGCTAGATTTCTATAGCAAGCCTAGTAGCTTTTAAGCTTAAGTTAGCAATAAGTTAGACTACGAGTCGTTCTTCTGGAGCTTTATTTGAACTTTTACCTCACTGTAAAGTAGGAGGCTGTGTTGATCTTCTGTAAACAGCTTGTGTATCCTTCTATAGACATACCTTGGACTCGCATATGTTTCTGTTGTACCACTCTGAGAGATGTAATATGAGTGGAACGGTGTTTCACTTGTGTTATGTCAACGACTTGTGTACTACACCATGCAGTGGTACGCTGGGTCATCACATTTTGTCTGAATTCGCCGTTATTTATCAAAATAATTCATCCATCCTGGGCGCGCCGCTGTGAAAAATGGGCTTCCCGGGCTAAAAATTACATCCATCCGGTGCTAAATAGCGCCGGATTTCGGCCTGGGAGCCCCAACGGCTGGGATGCTCTTAGCTCTCGGTACAAGATATCAAGTTGCTGGCAGAGGATTTTTCTTCAGCTTCTTTCCGTCATGTTAATCGATCTCCGAATGAGACAGCACATTTACTTTCCAGATCAAGTGATGTTTCTAGCTTAGGGTTTATTTCTGATTTTGCTTTGGAGCTTATCCGGAAGACTCTTTGTAATAATGTTAAGTGATCAATCAAGTGCCGTGTTTCTGTCAAAAAGAAAACTGCCCATGAAAGAGCGATTGGAACTGGAAGTTCCAAAATTGGCAGAGGACTATTGCAAAGACAGACGGGAGGTGGGCCATGCAGCCGCGTAGTGAGACATGCCACGCATGAGCATAGCAACGGTGTGCGGTTGGCACCCTTCCGGGTAAAAGGGTACGAACGATCTTTCCTGGATCATCCACGATGAACTCGATCTGGGGAAAACGTCCTTTGGGGGCCAATGGGGTCGGGGCGTCGGGCTCGGCAGTTGATTCGGGGAACTCTAGTTTTCCCGGTACCGACAACCACCTACACCCTTCCCCCACACCAGCTGCTCTCGGAAGAAGATGGTGGACTAGTAGTCCACAAGGCAACAACAACTTTACATTACACCTACGGCGATTTACACAAAAATAACCCTTTGTTGCAACTATAGCACAAACTGATCCTCCGGTGAAATTATTTCACCCATCTAACCCTTTTGTGTGGCGCCCCTCCCACGGGCGCCACACATGGCAGTGTGGCGTCCGTGCCTGCGGAGCCACTGTCCTAGCCGACGTGGCGCCCTCGACGCTGCGCTGGTGCGACGATCCGATGTGGCAGGATGTGTGGCGCCGCTCCCATCGGCGCCACACATGCTTTTGTAATTGCCCAAAACATACTGTAAAACAAAGCGTCTGGGACTTAGCCGTTTTGGCGAGGCTCTATATGTGGCGCCGACACCACGGGCGCCACACTTCACAGTGTGGCGCCGATGCCGCCGGTGCCACATATAGAGCCTCGCCAAAACGGCTAAGGACCAAGCGTCCGGAGCCCCTGGAACTTTTCGACATATAATCAACATATGTGGCGCCGACGCCATGGGCGCCACACAGTGCAGTGTGGCGCCAGTGGCATAGGCGCCACACATTGACTTGTGTTAAAAACATGAAAATTCTTGCCTTATTTAAACAGTTTTCAACACAATAATAGCAATTTCTATAGCAATTTCATACACATACAACATACAGATAGCACACATCATAGATCACATCGTAGCACATAGATTCAAACAACACGTAGCAATAGAGACACGGTTCGAAATGACATAGGGTTCACAACACGATACTTATCAAGATAGAGTTCACAACACTAGCAAATGCATCTATCCTCCGCGACGTCCCCTCCTCGCGGGCTGCTTCCGGACGGCCAACCTTTTCGTCCGCTGTCGTGGTTGTTGCTGCTGCTCCTCCTGCTCCTCCTCCTCTGAAGATAACGGCTCATCGTTCCTCATCTTCCTCAAATTTGATCTCCGCGGCGGCGTCTCATCCTCCTCAATCACAACCTTCTTTCCTCGGTTGACATAATCGTTGGGAGTGTATCGGGCTGGAGCCTTGCCCCTTGGCTTCAACTGGTACGCAGACCGTGTGGCTTGCTTCTTGCGTTGACTCGCAATGCCTTGACTCAGGATGGTGTCGTCGTCAGGAATCTTCAGAAACATGAACACATGAGATTACAAAAAGTTGAAACTAGTAAGCACATGTTTGAGTGGTAACAAAATAGTCCAAACCTCCGCTTCTTCAGAAGAGGATGTAGCCGCAATTTTGGTGTCGCGGCAACCTAGCAAGTTGGCTAACCGCCGCATCTTTCGTGCAGTGTTCTGCGTCGTGGAAGTCATGGTTACAAAGGCACCCGAACACACTAGCTCACATTGAATGTTGGTGACCATACCTTAATGAAATGTCGCATCGGTCCGATAGGCTTGTCATCTGTATGGCTCTAATCCCAAACAATCTCGCACTCCTCAGCTGTTTTTTGGATCGCGGACCGCTGCGACAAACATATTATACAAAGTTAAGCCTAATCCAACCGAAAGGTGCGCCGGCGGGAGCTCTCTCCTTTGTAGTTGCTGGCGGTGGAGGAGCCATGCCAATAAGGTCCTCCATCTGTCTGCGCCACCCATCAGAAGCTGTGTTCATACATAGTGGCTCGCCCTCAATAGGAAGTCCAAGTATCATTGAGACATCCTGTAGAGTAGGGGTCATCTCGCCGGCCCTCAAGTGGAAGGTGTGCGTCTCCGGCCTCCACCGGTCGACAAGGGCGGTGAGTGCCGCGGCGTTCATGTTCGGCCCCCCCGGCTTACAAGCGTGATGAACGGGAGAAGACCGGTGGGCTGGATGAACTCCGTGTACCTCTCGTCATACGCCATATCCACTGTGACATGGTAACGAATCTTCAAAGGGTGAAGATCTGTTCTCCTCTCCGTCATATGAAAAGCCCGGTGATGCCTGTCATACTCTTGATCTAGAAGCCACACCATCCTATATGTTTACACAAATACACCATATTATGAGCCATTCCTAACAAATATGAGCAACACATACATGAGAATATATCCAAATAAGCCATCACACATACATCACATACATACATATACATACATATCTAGGGATAAAAAACCATATTATGAGCCATTCCTAACAAATATGAGTTATTCCATCACAAATAATAGGCATATGTAACAAATTTGAATGCATTTGCTAGGCAAATATTAGACATTTCAACACATACAGACATAGGGTTTCAACACATACATGTAAAATTTCATATCTAGGTTTCAACAAATCTATGGTTCAAACACATATACTAGAATGTAGATTCCACCAACATTAATTTCCATATCTTCATATCCAAATCCACCAACATAAATTTCCATGTCTAGGGTTCATATCTAAATCTACCAAATCCACCAACACTAGTGGATGAATCGGAGGGAATCGAAGGAGAATACCTTGATGAATGGATGAGGAAGGACTTGGCCGGCCAGATCTGACGAATCCTTGGTGGATTTGGTGGGGGGGGCCGGAGGTGAGGCGGGCGGCGGCGGTTCTTCAGAAACAGAGACAAGGGAAGAGGAGAAGAAGAAGAGGGTCGGGCTGGGGGCGGCTCGGGCGCCACACTTAAGTGGATGTGTGGCGCCCTTCCGAGCGGCGCCACAGTTTCACCGTGTGGCGCCGATGGGAGCGGCGCCACACATCCTGCCACGTCGGATCGTCGCACCAGCGCAGCGTCGAGGGCTCCACGTCGGCTAGGAGAGTGGCGCCGCAGGCACGGGCGCCACACTGCCATGTGTGGCGCCCATGGGAGGGGCGCCACACAAAAGGGTTAGATGGGTGAAATAGTTTCGCCGGAGGGTCAGTTTGTGCTATAGTTGCAACAAAGGGTTATTTTTGTGTAAATCTCCTACGCCTACGGTACTCATCACGCATCCCAAACTACATAAACTGAGCCACGAGTGAATTCACATCTATTGACTGAGACGTGCGTGCACATGCACACTTACTAGTGGGCTAAAAAGTGATCAGTTTGGACTATACCTGAGCATTTCTCGGGCCGGGCCGACCAAGGCCCGACGTGGAAAATCTTGGCCCAGGCCCGGCCCGGCTCGATCGTTGGGCTGGAAATCTTGGCCCAAGCCCGGCCCATCATAAGGTAAGTCCGTCGGGCCTCGGGCCACGGGCCGGGCCGCTTCCTTAAATTGCACAAAATGATGGCCCAGACCCGGCCCATGCTGGCCATCGGGCCAAAAATCTGGCCCAGGCCCGGCCCACAGGCATGGTCGGGTCGGGCTTGGCCCGGGAATTTCGGGCCGGGCCGGGCCGGGCCGACCGGGCCGGGTTGCCCATGGCCAGGTATAGTTCGAACAACCAAAAAAGGAAAGTTTGCATTCCCGAAATTTTCCAGAAAAGGAAAGGCCCTACTTAATCGCGATCAATGTTACCAGCTGCTCGGACGTGAAAAATTAGAACCCACCCGCACACCACGCGCCCACGACCAGACGTACTACCCAGCAAAGGCCCAAACAAAAAAATACTTCTACCTAACCTCAGCCCCACATCTCCAAGTCCCAAAAGATCTTCCCCAATCTTCTTCATCGTGACGACCAGGAATGAAGATACGATCGAAGCACATCTTGATCAGATCTGGAGCCAAAATCTTTTGAAGGAAAAGTAACTCCCAAACCTGGTGAACCTATAAGATCATCTAGAGGAAGCGAAAAGTAACGATCATACCCAAAGCAACGCCCGCCCCCTCTGGCCCTCCCTGCATCTCCTTAAGTCTCCACCTCGTGATCTATTCGAGTATTGGTAGATTCTTAAAAGTAACAATGGCAGAACCGAAGCATATACAGTATTCACAATCACACGTCCATCTACATACATATTTGTAGTAGCAACACTAAAGGATCCATGCCATGTTTCCAGGTCTTGCCCTATAGAACCATTACAGCAGTCCAAAGCAAAACAACATTTTTTTCCCTGGAAACAAGTAGCATCCTAGCCAGATTGACATGAGAAATTGGTACTGCACCAAGTAACTCTTCGGTCTTGCATCAGAAGTAACATCATATGTGGGTTGTCCCTCAATTCCTGGTTGGCAACATAAAAGAGCATCTCAGTGGAAGTATTTATCTGTACTGATTGATAATGAGCACCTAGAAGAACATCATCAAAAACACCACAAAAAGTTACAATGGGAAAAAGCATATTACTTTTTCTGTTATTCAGATCATGCAGATGCATGCTAACCCAAAGTAACTTTTCCTTAGGTTCTTAAACTAATTTTGGGTGCAGTCATAATGCTCCTCAATAATAAACAGTAAAGTTGCTTCCTAAGAACATGAAAGGTGTTTCTGCCTTAGTGACTAATTCATACACCAAAAATTCACATAATGTGACTTCTAAATTGACATGTAATAACATCCACTTAAGAATTACTTCTGGATCATCAAGGAATAACATCCATTCCACTTAAGAATTACATCTAACTTAACATATGGATTTACGTCAAAAGTAGACATGAAATTACTACTAGATCGACAAGGAGTAACATCCAATCAACACGTAATTACGTCTACTCTAACATATGGATGTTAGACCAAGAACGCAAAAGAAAATACTTCAAACTTGACAAAGAGTAACATCCCACGAAGACATAATTATGTCTAATCTAACATGGATTTACATCAAACAACACCGAAAAAATACTACTAGCTTAACAAGGAGTAACATCCCATCAAACATAATTGCTTCTAGCTTGGCAAAGAGTATCCCATGAACATACAATTACTTCTAGTTTTGCAAAGAGTAACTTCCCATCTACAGACAGTTACTTCTAGACGATAGTGAAGGAGAGGCAGAGGCGCATGTTCCTGACAGCTCCCTGCAGCGGAAGGAAGTGGAAGGTGGCTTCACCGCGGCAGGAGCTCCGATCGCTACCGCCGGCGTGCCCTTAAACTAGCGCGTGAAAGCTTGTCAACAAGGTTGAACGCATGAAGCTGATTTAACTGGATTAAATGCATAGTTCAAGGCTACGACTTGAAACCATTTGAGAATGATTCCATCATGTCCAAACCAAATCAGACTAATCTACTAAGAACTAAAGCCCAAATTAATCCAGGGAATTAACCCATTCAAACCAGTCCAAAGCAGACCCATAGTAAAACCAAACTGAAACTCAGTCTGAACCCAAATCATTTCTAGGCCTAGTTACAAGCACAAATAAAAGATGAACTACCTCTGCAGACTGCTAAAACCTATCCCAATCTTGAAACTGAACTACCTACACTAAAACACTGAACTTCCACCTACTCCTATCTCATTCATACAATAAAATAAATAGTTACTTCTGGTTCAGATATAAATTTACTTTGGTACAAGTAAAAGCTACTATATGATCAGAGTTACTTTGCTATAAAATGTAGACTGCTAAAACCTATCCCAATCTTGAAACTGAACTACCTACACTAAAACACCGAACTTCCACCTACTCCTATCTCATTCATACAATAAAATAAATAGTTACTTCGGTTCAGATATAAATTTACTTTGGTACAAGTAAAAGCTACTATATGATCAGACTTACTTTGCTATAAAATGTAGAGTTACTTCGGTACAGGTAAAAGCTACTATATGACTCAAAATATAGAGTTACTTCGCTATAAAACAGAGTTACACATCAATGCAAGTAAAACCTACTCATGGCTCAAATATACAGTAACATCTCATCCAAAAAATAATAATGAACTACAACATCGCAATCTGAACAGTTCCATCCGGAACATTTTTTTTTCAAATGGGGAATAAAACCCCGACTTCTGCATCATGATGATGCACACGGCCTTTTATTAAGATCAAGAGTATTACAAAAGTTATTACATCTCAAGCGTCACCGAGGATTGATACAAGAATCAACCATGGAAAGAAACAAAGCACAAATAGACTACAGAAAATTGTATCCATCAATGTAGCCATCTATTGTGCCACCAGCCAGCCTGGCACAAGATATCCTGAGCGACCGTCAGGAGCCGTGTGCATCTAGTAACCATAGCATCCCGCTGTCCCTCCGGTGACAGTAGAGCCCACAACTGAACCCAATGTGCCATCGTATGGATAACCTGCAAAAAATGAAAAGATTGTTTTTTGTTAAAAATAATGTCATTCCTCGCCCTCCATATAGCCCAACATAAGGCCGAGACTCCAACCCGGATGAAAGCCTTAGATTGCCTATCAACTCCATTTAACCAATTGCCAAACATATTTGTAATATTGGTCGGAGGTGGAAGAGCAAAGGTGAAAGTGACCGTGCGCCAAGGTAGTTTAGCTAAAGGGCAAGTGATGAAGAGGTGTTCAATAGTCTCTTGTTCTCCACAGAAAACACATTTTGTACACCCATTCCACCGTCTTTTAGCTAAATTATCTTTCGTGAGTACACCCATTCCATCCGGAACATGCAACAACAACAAAAAGCTAAAACTAAATCAATCACTGCAGATTACTAAAACTATCAAAGTTGCTGAACTGAAACACCAAATCATAAGTGCACAGATGGCTAGGAATGAGAACCAACAACGACAGTGAGCACACAGTCTTTGCTCTCGGTTAGAATGTGCTTGGTTAAATATGACAGGTTATTTAAGTACCGAGAGAACAAAAAAAAATAGTACAAGGATTTACACTATGGGTAGAGTAGCCTGGCAGGTAGCAGCTGGATGAAGGAAAGCTTGTACCGGGATGGTCCATGGCCAAGCGATGCGCCCCTACCTGAAAAGTTGTGCTGGTCGTGCGTGTACTACTACTCCACTACTAGTAACTCAAGAGAAACCCGTTTGACTCTGGCTTCAACCTAGAAAATATCAACAATGAGTTTGACAGGGAAAAATATGTAGTCTATTCTTAAGAGATCAAATAGGACTGCCCCCTTAGATAAACGCAGGAGCAGAACCACTTGTTTTTTTTTTTGTCTGATGACAGGCTTCATTCAGTTGCAAACAAGGGAATTACGTCCGGTAGCAGACTAAGTTCAGAATATTTGTGGTTCTATTCATGAGGTAAAGAACTTTGCAGCAGTAAGTATAGATAAAGTTTGTGACAACGCTGTGTGCAGCAGCAGGTTATGCGGGCAATGCAGACTAACATCCAGATCAAATTAACTACCATATGAATCAAAATATAGAGTTACTTCACTACAAGTAAAAGCTACTATGTCACTCAAAATATGTTGTTACTTGGCTATAAAACATAAGTTACTTCTCACATGAATTAGCCCAACAGAAAAACTGGATTGTAGTAAGCAAAGTTTTTATCCTAACCTATGACAGATGTTTCAATGGCGATCAACACAGTTCGTTAGCAGCCAATTGCTCGTGTGTGCGGCCCCTCGCTCCTAGCAACCAACAAAACACATGATCGTACCGTTTAGCAGAAACAAAAACGATGGACTATAGATTGAAGATGTCTAGGCCTAGAGTGTATGTTCTTACCTCGTCTGCGGTCTGCAGCAGTCAGCCGCTTCTCCTAGCTTCCCGACACCACATCGAACCAGAACAGCAAACATTCATCGGATTAATTAGTCTCCTGCAGTAATCACCAGGATACACAGGATGATCCCCAATAATTCAGTGCTAAGGCATGACACTCGTAAAGCACATCCAACACTAGACCATATGGTCCTAAACTAGGTCCAGCACAAGGCATGTGAACAATTGAAACTATAGCCAACATTAGGGCATAAAAACCAGGAGCTACATCCAGCACACGACCTTCCAGCACAACCAGATCGGCAGGTTTCCCTCTCCTCGTAACCCTTTCCCGAGGCCGGCGGCGGTTGAGCCTGCGACGGGGCCCGGGCCAGGGGCTCTTGGGAACCATCCCGAGAAGCCTCATCCCCCACTTGCGGTTGCGGAGGTGAGGGACTCGTCCTCTCCCTGAATCCCCTGCCGGATGCGGACGAGGAGGCGGGCTCGTCGAGGGCCACGCCCGGTGGAAGCAGGGCACGGAGTCGAATAGCTCGTGAAATCCGCGGCCGCTGAGTTGCCTCGTCGCATGGTAAGGGCAGGGAGCGCCGGCGCGGCCATCGACGGCGAGAGGACGACGACCCAGTGTCTATGGAGAATGGAGAGAGGAGAGAAGGGGAATGGAACAGGAGGGCGACGAGTCCCATCCCAGAGAAGAAGAAAAAGACACGAGCATCTTCAGTTAGCGAGGACCGCACGATGCGGATCGCCCGGTCGAGAACGGTGAGCACGCTGAACGATAGATTGTGGTCAGCCAAGATTTAGATTATACGTTAAGATATTGGGCGATAAAAATACTGATTGTAGTTGTTGTGGAATATTCACTACTTTTCGAGCAACACCACTAAGGTATGTAGTGTTCAACCTTCATATATATAATAATGTAAGTTTAAACAAAGAGCATGTGCGTTGGCGCATGGGTTGAAGACTAGTTATGCAATTTCCAGTTTATGGCCAATAATTAAATTTTATCAAGGGATACTATTACAATAAATCCCAATATTACATTGTGCGGGAACTTTTGATATTCAAAAGAATCTCAACAAGACATCATAGATTTATTACATTTGTAATTCCACCACAAACTTATTATATAGCTAAGCTACGTAGCTAAAAGCATCCTTGTGGGCCACCAAAGGAAAACCTTGAACCTATTATCGGTGACACATAATAACATTTTGGATGATCTGCAAGAATTTGTAAGTCTGATTGAATAAGAGTGGCTTGGCCATCCCGATCAACAAACTGGAGGTTTGACATGAATGCAGCCTTTTCGGATGGAAGTGATCCACTACCCATTGGAGGAGTTGGAAAACTTCTTGAGGCACCTGATTCTCCACCAAAAGCAATGGAATTTGCTTTTTCGGTTAATGTTGTAAATAGGTCTGTCGGATAGTACCCCACCGCTGTAGGAGTTTCATCGTTTATGCCGCAATAAACCCACCATTTTTCACTAGACTTGTCCTGTCATTAAAAAAAATGAATTATAGGCAAATTTGATGCAATTTCCAGCATGTGGGAAGAATGTTGGATCGGTGAATTTGAAAACAAATAGGTTTAGTACTATACAAGAAACAAAGAATGCACCCTACTTTATGGAAATTCCACACGCATGGTTAGCATTGTTAAATAATAATTTAAAGATAATGTTTTAAGAATAGTTCTCGAAAAAAGTCTGCTAAAAGGTTTGTCACGCTTTGAAGATTAAAAAAATCCCATTAATTATGTTCTCCGTTTATGGTCCTTAGGTGCTACATTATTATAGTTCTTCCTATTAAGAAATATTGTGTGTTGGCACTTGGGACAA
This sequence comes from Lolium rigidum, assembly GCF_022539505.1. Classification (NCBI taxonomy): domain Eukaryota; kingdom Viridiplantae; phylum Streptophyta; class Magnoliopsida; order Poales; family Poaceae; genus Lolium; species Lolium rigidum. The sequence continues at coordinate 346,740 of NW_025899882.1, forward strand.
ACAAAAACATCTTGTTCTTTAATAACGAGGTCCATCAATTACCATTATACAAGGGCCCCAATGACATGTACGTTTAAGAATGTGCTTAAGTGTCAGGACAAGTGCTTATACTAACATAGGAACGATTTCTACGAAAGTTGTTTGTTGATCTAATAAACATGAGAAGTAATAGAATAAAAACTTAATTTTCGCTATCATCACGCCTTAATTTTGCGTCAATAAATAAAAACCATGTGGAACACATACAACACCTATGGCTACAAAATTATTAGAATAGATTGCAGAAATTTGACATTTTATAGGATCGATTTTGTTGTCCTTGTGAAGCACTATTTTCATTTTAAAATTCAAGATTCTTAAATCATTTAAAGTTCCTAACTAAACTAATATTATAATCCTTTTTTTTCAAATTCTAGTATCAACCTATTGATAAAATTTGATAGAGTATTCCTACCTTAAAAACTTTAACTGTAATAGTGTGACGAGGGCCACCATTAGTAGAAGTACTTTTTATAATAGCACCAGGAGTCAACTTTGATCCCCCTAATACTTGGAAACCAGGGCATTCCATATCGTGGCACCCGCTTCTCCCGTATCCATCTCTCTAAAAATAAGTATAAATTGTTAATGTCACGAAATGGAAACTATACAGAGATAAATACTATAGAGAAATATGAAGACTTACTGTCCAATAAGTGTAGAAGTGAGTATGTGAATCGCCATATCTATCAGGAGAAACCTACAATATAAGAAATTAGCATGTAGAACAACTATTTTAAATAACAAATCATCAAGTCAATGAAAACTATGATGCACAAAATGTCCACTTCAACATTGGTGGTTGATTTATGGGACAAGAACCGAGGGCCAATGTGACCCTAAATTTTATCGTGGGATGAATATAGGATAGTAAGATAATGAAAATAAAAAAGAATTTCCGGTGGAGTAAGGAAATCCAGGATAGGTACTATGAAAAGTATAATGGAATTCATGGCGATAAATAGCACTTCCTGTTTCTTTAAAAATGCAAAGTAACTACACTGGATAGAGGTACCACATACCATAGGTAATGCACCAGCTTCGAGAGAGTAGGTTTTCATGGGTGTGTGGGTGGAGAACTTGTTAACTAATATGTGTGCATCTTAGTCTAATACCTCTTGTAAATTTATTGCTCTTCTCTATAAAAACAAAATATGTTATGCGCCTTTGGCATGCTCTCAAAATAAGAAAGGAAATACCCCGGATAGAGTCTAAATAAAGGAACTAGTCATTTTATAGCGGTATTTCTGTAATCTTGAAGTCTATTGACATACAAAATTCAAGGCAGGACAAATAAAGAGCATGATTTACCATCCATCCAACGTGAATAGAATTGAAGGTTTCCTTTGACCAATTTCCAACATTATAAACCCAAACTGTAGATGCACTGAGTTGGCCTCGACTTATATTATAACCATACACATCAATGGTTGCACCAGCTCCATAGTACTCTTCACTGCGCTTTTTTGGTAATGACGCATGTGCCGCAAACTGCAGAGTAATAGAAAACAATTAGGTGTCTATGCATTACAAATACTACATGTGATACACCAATTGCAGTTATTATCAAATTTATTATTTCCTTCCATTAATATACGCAATAAACTATATGTATGTTTCCAATATTTTTCATGTTCTCTTCTAGGAATAAAGAAAAGAGATAAAATACGTCGACTTAGGCGATATATAAGTTACAAATAGAGTATCAAATAGAGGTGTGAGATGTGATTATTATTACTTGGAAGGGCAGGGTTGTGTACGCATTAAAGGGTTATTTGTATTTGATGACCCATCTAGGACTAGAAGGTGAATCATATGGTAGTTGTGTGGATTTTATGGGATAACACAACTCCTTGTTAGTAAGAACAAGCAGGTCCCTAGTTAACCGACTTTATCCACAAAAGGAAACTCCATATGAGGCGAGACGATGCAATACTAAGATGAAACACACCTTTGGTATCATGAAACCCACTGAAACACATAGTAGTTTGATTTTTGGAATTCGAACATCTTTTTTCCAAGGCAAGGTGGATAATAACTGGTGGAAAATTCCTAATATAATATGTCTACAACATCAATGACTTTATTTGATATTTCATACAGTTATCCCAAACCCTTTCCAACTATTAAGTATAATTAACTTTTCCCACAACTATTTAAGAGGATAAGGAAAAAATAATGTTTGTTTTAAGTATTCTCACCATGTAAAGTAATGATTCCTTACTTGTGGTTCAAGATATTAATAATAACATGAATACTTGTGTTTAAAAACATGCGGGATATGTTATCCATGTAAGCCAAAATTCATAAGTAATTAATATTCTACAAAACATATTGCCTACGTTAGTGAAACTCACATAGTCAACCCATTCGCCAGCACTTTCTGATGCATAGGGATGCCCGGTTAATGCCTGCAAATTAGCAAGGTAACAATCTTTAAATCTTCTCCCCATGTTTACCTTTCTACATGAAAGTCACCATTCATTAAAAATAATCTTCAAGCCCATATAATGTAACACAATATATCTCGCTTAAGGGCTTAATGCATATAGTCTATATGAGATTTGAGAACATATAAAACTGCAAATAATGAGAAAAATCTTATGGTAGCAATGCTTGGATAGGAAAATAAAAAATGACACATATTTAACAAAGTTTTCACTTACCTTCTTTGTTATCACACACCATTTATATTTAGATACTTCTTTTTCTGAGGGATATTTTAATGGTCACAGCAGTAAAACATATGGTCCATATCGCCATATATCTTAACATATGGTCCATTTTATTATCTACATGGGCCCACCAGAGTTGTTTGGCTCAGCTATTTAAAAGGATGATTTCTTACTTATATAGAACATAAATTCATGAATTTTCATTTGATACTTCATTTGTTGAATTCGTTGTAAACAAAAATTGCTTCAATCTGGAACTTACACTGATACTTTGGTAGACAAATTGCACAACACGTAAGGTACTCAAGAAATTTTTATTAGTAATTAACATTCCACAAAATAAAATTGGTACCAAAAGCTAAACTCACATAGAACATTTCATTGCTACCAGCTTCTGATCCATAGGTGCGTCCAGTTGATGCCTGAAAAAAAGGTAAATAACCCTCCTATATAATTATTGTCATGGTTCACCTTTTTGTAATATTTCTTGCTCAATGGACATATATATCTAAAATTTTAGAAATAACACAATACGGCGAAATTACACAAATCTTATGCTGGCAAAAGTTCAACACAAGAGCTACAACTTTAATAAGTTTCAAGAAAGTTTGCACTTACCTTCTTAGTCATTTGGCAATGTTCACATGCCTCATTTTCGCGAGGGAAATTTGCAACGGTGATAAGAACTAGATATAAAAAACTAAGTCTCAACATGATGCAATGTCCAGAAGCAATTGTGTTTTCTCTATAAGCACATTAGCTATATATAGAACTTCAGTGGAAACATACAAACAAAAGGGTCATCATAAGGGTCATTTATTTGGGGATTACAATCCAAGAAAAAGATATGGATGGAGATCTTTTTCACGAAGAAATAAATCTCATTGAAGTATGCACGCGAGGAATTAATTGATAATTTAATAATATTCAATACAAGATCGTCCAAAAACCAAAACATCTATATGCATGCAAAAAAAGATATGGTATTAATTCAATAATATATTTAGTAACATAATCCAAGAAAAAAAGATATGGACAGATATTGTTTCCAAACAAGAATTTAATGTGGTCATTAATCTTTTATAATGGCATGAAAAATGTCAATCTTTAAATTAATGAGGTGATATAGCTTACAGGCTCACTGTCCACATGGTGGACCTGCTTCATTTGGGGACCATTGCAAGCTGTTTGTAGGCCATTATAGGGGCCGAGGGAGAAGGAAATGGTGTGGTTCCCTCTTCGGCAATTTATTTCACTAGTAAAAAACCCACCATTAGAGCCACTTTTCTTACATTGGACAAAGCCGGTTATCCCATACGGCTCAGGCCCATGGTCTCAAATACCCTGGCCCTCCGGAGGCCAATAAACACAATCATCTCCAATAACGTGACCATCGGAGATGACTTTTATTTGCAACTGACTCGGGTACTATGACTAATGGATATGGCTTTGATTCTTGGCTAGATCAACTTGTATGATACCTAAGATGGGTTTTTTTGGCTGCCTCAAATTGTATTTGTACCAGTCTTGGCTTTTAAGGTGGTTATCTCGAGAGAAAAGTTTATCAGAGATGGCTATAATATTTGTCCATCTACATACATAATTTTCTAAGAGACTTCTTTGATTCGTGCTCGTCATAACTTCTGTAGGGTCCTAGTTTTCTCTCTGGCCGACATTGTTGGTACTAGACTGTAATGTTCGGAGCATCAAGAAAATTTTGGAAGTTCGGCTATATGTCGTAGTTTTTGCACATATTATTTCCTCTTCCTATATACTACTCTTCCCACTCGGTCGCCGTCGAAATGGTGCAGTCGTTCTGCCCCCGGTACTCCCACATGAGGTGGCCGCGGCAGCGTAGAGGAATCAGGCGGCGGCCGAGCCAACAGTTGTACATGTTGGCGGCCGTCAACCCGTCGTCCTTCAGCTCCTGGATCGCCAGGCGCATCTCCCTCACCACTTCCTCCTGGTCGCGCGGCAGCGACCGCACGTTGAGGTGCCAGGGGACGCTCGGCTCGGGCGTGTACTGGGGGATACGACCCCCCCCCCGGAGGAGTGTACTCCAGGGCGTAGAACCACAACCGGCGCCATTGCGACTGCGCCTTCTTGGGGAGCGCCATGTCAATGAAGCTCTCCTCGGACTTCACCTGGAAGGTGATCCCGCCATTCGGGATGAGCGATTGGTCGCTCTTGCTGACCCGGGTCGCCCGCCCATGGAAGATCGACACCCACAATGGGAAATAGGTCGGGCAGCCCAGGTAGCACTCGCACAGCGCCACGAACAGCGCGATCTGCTGGACGCTGTGCGGCCCGAGGTCGGAGATCTTGATGTTCTAGAAGGCCAGGAGTTGCCCGAGGAAGTCGGAGGTGGGGAGTGCGAAGCCGCGGTCGAGGAAGCTTAGGAAGATCACGAACTCTCCGGGCCTCGGAAGCGGCTCCACCTCGTTCGCCGCTGGAACCCTCCATCGCTCCTGCTTGAACTCGGGAATGATCCCTGCGGCGACGTACGGGAGGAGGGACTCCCGGGTGACCTTCGATTTGCCCCAGCCCTTCGCCGCCATGGATGCGTTTGGAGCTCGAAATGGAGAGAAGATGAGAGAAGGAGAAAGAGGAATGCGGAGGAATGAAAAGCCCTAATTCTCGGAGCGGCCCTTCATACCGTCGCACTCGCCCGGAATACGGGATGGGATCCGCCCTTCACGATTGCTCCGAAACCGCCGCCCCGCGATCAATGGCCAGGATTTGCGCCGGATTAGGCTAAGTAACCGTTAAACTAGCCGTTTACGGTCACGTCAAGCCCAACAGTCAACTGCATGCAAACGGCTCGCGCCTCGGTCAACGTGAAATCTAGCCGTTGGCTCCTCCACGTGTCTCCGCGACGGATATGCGCCGACTGGCCAACGACGACTGGCCAACGCCGACTGTCATACGCCGATTGGCCGACTAAACTTTGGCGACTGGAGACAGGGGCTGAGCCTGCGACTTCATTTCTGAGAGCCCGATGGCGACTCACATTGATCCATCACCGCGCCTCTTCAAGATTCGTCTCGAATCCACGCTTCGTCACCACCGCGCTCGGGGACTACTGATGGGGATATGCCCATAGGGGGTGGGTCGCCAGTCCCACTCGCCATGAAGGTGGAGGCCCAAGTAGGCCGCCAGTCGCACAAGCGACTGGACCCTGTAGCGACTGGGCCGCAATCCCAGGGTGAAGATGTGCGCGAATGGATGAGGAGATTACTTGCGAGAGGGGTGGCGAATCCCGGATTAGTAGCAACTGATATGATTCAGAGTTATCTTCATGTAACCCTAGATCGGGGGTGTCTATATAAACCCCCGAGCTAAACCCTAGAAGACACATTATCTGAGATCCAATCTCCCTCTTGTAAGCTCTTGGCGTAGCCGCCGACTGAGCCCCCCATTGTAATTCTCCACTGAGTAATAGATCTAGCAGGACGTAGGCCTTTTACTCTCCGGAGGGGCTGAACCTGGGTAAAACCTTGCGTCCTGTGCACCTCGATGCGCAGATGGCAATGTTCCCTTGCCCCCGCATCAACGAAGTGCTGCCCCCTGTAGCACCCGCCGTGGTCATATCCACAACAACCACCAAGTTAAACATCCTTCCCATGAAATGATCTTGAATTAGAGTAGTCCAAACCGTTGAATTGCAAGTTGAAACTGCTATCTGTCGTTCATTAGACCTTTATATCATGGAATCTCTCCAAGGAACCCGTTTAGGGTTTAAGGTTTAGGGCAGTCAGGAGTTGTCCTTTTTTTGCGAACATATAGGGCACAAAAATAAAATTATAGAAAATAGGACACATACAAATATTTTTCTGCAAGAATTTACGACATAAATTCCCAAACCTACAAGATCCACGACCACGCTAGGCTCCTTTGATTCATATATAATATGTTCCTACGAATCAAACAAGTAGTGTAGGAATAAACCCCATAGGATCTAAATCGTACATACTGTCAACACAATTCCTATGAATCAAAGAATCCCTAAGTAAGTTATACTCCGTCTATTAATATATGTCTAAGGTTTGTTTAAATTTAAATGTATCTAGACATTAAATACCGTCTAGATACATACATATTTAGATAAATCTCAGGCGTCTATTTATGGACAGAGGTAGTACAACAAATCGACATAAATCCTGAAGACTACGAGATGGCCACTGATACGACTCCAACGTATCTATAATTTCTTATGTTCCATGCTAGTTTTATGACAATACCTACATATTTTGTTCACACTTTATATCGTTTTGATGCATTTTCCGGAACTAACCTATTAACGAGATGCCGAAGTGCCAGTTCCTGTTTTGTGCTATTTTTGGTTTCAGAAATCCTACAAAGGAAATATTATCGGAATTGGACGAAATCAACGCCCAGTATCTTATTTTTCCCGGAAGCTTCCAGAGCACCGAAGAGGGGCCAGAGGGGAGCCAGGGGGCCCCACCCCACAAGGCGGCGCGGCCAAGGGGGGCGCCCCCTATGGTGTGGGACCACCAGGACCCCTCCGAGGCTGCCCTTCCGCCTATATAAAGCCTCCGTCGCGAAAACCCTAAAGGAATAAGCCACGGGACGAGAAAAGTTACGCAGCCGCCGCCATCGCGAAGTCAAGTTCGGGGGACAGAAGCCTCTGTTCCGGCACGCCGCCGGGACGGGGAAGTGCCCCCGAAGCCATCTCCATCGACACCACCGCCATCTTCATCGCCGCTCGTTGTCTCCTATGATGAGGAGGGAGTAGTTCTCCCTCGAGGCTAAGGGCTCTACCGGTAGCTATGTGGTTCATCTCTCTCTCCCATGATGTGATCTATATGAATGTGTAGATGTTACTCTTGCCTATTATGCTCTAGAGGTTACTTAAATACGAATTCCGTATGTTGTGGAGCTTGTTAACTCCGGCTTGAGGGAGCTCTTGTAGCCCTACACAATGAATGGTGTTTGTCATCCAACAAGAGAGTGTTTGAGAGTAATACTTATGTGTTCATCTATGTGATCGTGAGCTTTGCAATCTAGATGTCTTATGTTATTCAAGTAGATTTTACTTATGTGATCTCCGGAGACTCCTTGTCCCACGTGTGTAAAGGTGACGAGTGTGTGCACTTGTGTGGGTCTCTTAGGCTATATTTCACAGAATACTTGTTCACTGGGTTATGATTTGAGTTGGATGTATCTATGAAATTGTGGTGTGTTAGTACCTCCTATGAATGCTCAAAGTGACAGCGTGGGGTGTTCATTAGTACTTGGGAATACATCTTTAAGGTTTGCTTTGCAGCCCTACACGGTGAATTAGTGTTCGTTACCCCGCCAGAGATTAATTCGGAATAGCATAATGAAGTGCTTATTTATATTCAATTATGATTGCAATGTTGAGAGTGTCCACTAGTGAAAGTAGGATCCCTAGGCCTTGTTTCCAATACTGCAAACACCGCTTACTTACTGTTCTACTGCATGTTTACTTGCCGCCATATTTATTTCAGATTGTTATTACCACTCATATTCATCTATACCACCTGCGTTTTAATATCTCTTCGTCGAACTAGTGCACCTATACATCTGACAAGTGTATTGGGTGTGTTGGGGACACAAGAGACTTCTTGTATCGTAATTGCAGGGTTGGTTGAGAGGAATATCTTTGACCTCTACCTCCCTGAGTTCGATAAACCTTGGGTGATTCACTTAAGGGAAACTTGTTGCTGTTCTACAAACCTCTGCTCTTGGAGGCCCAACACTGTCTACAAGAATATAAGCACACGTAGACATCAGCCACCCTAACGGGTTTGTGCACTAATAAAGTAGAAAATCCATTGTTCTATTTTTGGATCTTAGTTGGAGCGGTGTTTTGGTGGTTGCATGAAGCCGTGCTAGATGTTAAGGTTGTCGAGGTACGCGTGCTGGAACGCGTGCGCCGCCTTAGCCTCATCAGCGCGCCGCTGCAATGCTGCGTCCGTGGGATTTGCCGCCGCCGCGTTCCTTGCCTGCACGAAAGCTTTCAGAGCATCCCGACATCTACAGAGTGTCGGGAGCATCACATTATATACGAGCTCCCTGGCGGCCGGATTAGGCGGCTGGCCGCGGGAGCTCCCTGCCTCTGCATCGTTCGCACCGGCCTTGAAGGGGAGCTCACCTGCTTGCAAAGAAGTCCATGAGGCATGCGCGGGCGGAAGAGCCGGCCAGTGCCGAGCGGGCGGTGCATGCGGGGTTGCGCGGGAGTTCCCTGCCTCTGCATCAATCAACCCGCACGGGAAGCAGCTGGCGAGGGGCTCCACGGGCAGCGCCGCTGCCGCCGGCTGAACAACCGGCCAGTGCAGAGCGGGCGGGTGATGACCCACAAGTATAGGGGGTGTATCGTAGTACTTTCGATAAATAAGAGTGTCGAACCCAACGAAGGATTCACTGTAAATGCTCACAGACAAGTATTCAGGGGGTTTTGATATAGCAGATGAAATAAGTACAAGTAAGTAAAGTGCGAGAGAAATAATTGCAGCGAGTGGCCCAATCCTTTTTAGCACAAAGGACAAGCCGGTTTGTTTACTTATAACGACCAAACGTTCTCGAGGACACACGGGATTTTAGTCTAGTGCTTTCGCTACATATAGCTGATTAATCTTCATTGTTTTGATAAGTGTTGTGTGGGTGAACCTATGCTAATGTACCGCCCTTCCTAGGACTAATACATACTTGTGATTATACCCCTTGCAAGCATCCGCAACTACAAGAAAGTAATTAAGATAAATCTAACCATAGCCTTAAACTGCGAGATCCTGCGATCCCTCCCGCATCGATATACCAATGGGGGTTTAGGTTTCGTCACTCCGGCAACCCCGCAATTGGCAAACGAGTACAAGATGCATTCCCCTAGGCCCATAAATGGTGAAGTGTCGTGTAGTCGACGTTCACACGACACCACTAGAAGAATAACACCACAACTTAAATATCATAACATTGAATATTACTCAACCATAATTCACTACTAACATTTAGACTTCACCCATGTCCTCAAGAACTAAACGAACTACTCACGAGACATCATATGGAACATGATCAGAGGTGATATGATGATGAATAACAATCTGAACATAAACCTTGGTTCAATGGTTTCACTCAATAGCATCAATAACAAGTAGAAATCAATACCGGGAGAGTTTCCCCTATCAAACAATCAAGATCAAACCCAAATTGCTACAGCGGTGACGATGTCCAGCGGTGGAGATGGCGGTGATGATGGTGGAGATGATGATGATGGTGATGGAGATGATGTCCAGCTCGATGGCGGTGACGATGGCGTCGATTTCCCCCTCCGGGAGGGAATTTCCCCGGCGGATTCCTGCCCGCCGGAGAGCTCTTTTCTCTCTGGTGTTCTCCGCCCCGCGAGGCGGCCGTAACCCTTCGTGAGGATTCCTCTGTGGCTTAGGTCTTCGGGACGAAGGGTTTCGCGAAGAAAAGGAGGCGAAAGAGGCTGTGGGGGCCCCACACCACATGGTGGCGCGGCCAGGCCATGGGCCGCGCCGCCCTATGGTGTGGGCCCACCTTGGGTCCAGCTGACTCCCCCTTCTGCCTTCCTTCGTCATCGGGAAAAATAGGATTTTTGGTAAAAATTTCCTTCCTCAGTTGATCTTCCGAAATATTGCATCCTGACGGTGCTTTTTCCAGCAGAATCCTGGCTCCGGTGCGCGATCTCCGAATAATCATGAAACATGCAAAATAGATGAAATAACATAAGTATTGTGTCCCAATATGAAATATATCAATGAATAACAGCAAATTATGATATAAAATAGTGATGCAAATTAGACGTATCAACTCCCCCCAAGCTTAGACTTCGCTTGTCCCCAAGCGAAACTGAACTCGGTAAACAGGACCACATGTTTATGGAGTGAAGAGTCGATAAATAAAATACGGACAAGAAGCATCATATTCATTCACACAAGACATTATAATAAACAACTTCCTCATATAACTCAACTTGAAACAAGTATAAGGTAATCACAAATAAAGGTGCATAAGAAATCATAATTGGTGATGGCAAACTTTGTTCTTGGTCAGAGAACAGTTAACAGATTATACTTATCCATTGAGCAGCGCTCTCATATTAAAGCTTATGGTAAACTTGCATACTCAATCATATTAATCATTGATGACTTTCAAAGCTATATTCATTCAGGTAAGACTTGTACTAAACAAGGAAGAGTAAAGACATGATGAAGCAAATCACAATATAATAATTTGATCACAACAACTCAAATGCTTGCTTGAGATGGAGGGAAATAGGTTTACTGACTCAACATAAAGTAAAAGACAGGCCCTTCGCAGAGGGAAGCAGGGATTAAATCATGTGCTAGAGCTTTTTCAGTTTTGAAATCATATAAAGAGAATAAAAGTAAAGTTTTGAGAGGTGTTTGTCGTTGTCAACGACAGGTAGCGGGTACTCTAACCCCCTTGCCAAACAGACCTCCAAAGAGCGGCTCCCATGAAGGACGTTATCTCTACCAGCAAGGTAGATCATCCCTCTTCTCTTTTGTTTACACATGTACTTTAGTTTATTTAAGGATGACACTCCTCCCAACCTTTGCTTACACAAGCCATGGCTAACCGAATCCTCGGGTGCCTTCCAACAATCTCATACCATGGAGGAGTGTCTATTGCAAAATTAAGTTGCTTACTGATGAATCAGGGCAAAACATGTGAAGAGAATTATTAATGAAAGTTGATTAATTGGGGCTGGGAACCCCGTTGCCAGCTCTTATTTCAAAATTATAGGATAAGTGGATGAAGCCACTAGTCCATTAGTGGAGGCTGCCTAACAAGACTGAAAGATAAAACACCACATACTTCCTCATGAGCTATAAAACATTGACACAAATAAAGAGTAATAAATTTTGAATTGTTTAAAGGTAGCACATGAAGTATTTACTTGGAGTGGCAGAAAATACCATGCATTAGGTAGGTATGGTGGACACAAATGACATAGGTTTGAGTTCAAGTTTGGATGCACGAGAAGTATTCCCTCTCAGTACAGGTCTTTGGCTAGCAAGGTTAATTAGCAAGCATAAGAGTTGAGGGAAACAAACAAATATACATGCGATAGAAACAATCATGCATCTTACTTGTAAGCACAAACAGTTTTAACCTCAGAATACTAAGCTAAGAACTGATAAGAAAGATAATAACATGTTCTACATGTATTTCCTCTATTCTTCTCGAACTCAAAGTGTTGTTACTATTGACCATTGCTAAGTTTGCCAAAACCAAATAGATTTACTCAATACTCCCAAAGTGGTACCAATACTAAAATCAAGATCAATCATATAGTAGAAATTGCAAACTAAAATAAGGTGTGCAATATGTAAATGATAAGACTTCTCATTAATATTCCATAACGATAACTCACACCAAGGGATACATAGACAAACTAAAGGAGAGATACTTCCACACCGCAACCCATCTCATACGATAACTTCCCTACTCATGATATGACACTACTTGATAGTAAAAAGTAAAAGGTAGTGATGATGTGATACCGCGGCACTCCCCCAAGCTTGGAACAAACCAAGGGGATGCCAATACCGATGATGAGTTATTCCTTTGGCGATGGTGGTGATGAATTCCCGTCTTCAGACTTCCAAGATAGATGCTCTCCATCAACAAATGACATCTTGGTCTCGGGGATCCTGAAACTAGCAGCACGGCTTATATGTTTAAACCTGTTTTCATACTCACAGTTCTGATTATGAATGTCATAGAGTTGGGCTTGGAGTTTGTTGGTGGTGTCGTGAAGTGAGAGGATGTCGCCCCATAGCTTTGCAGTTTCCTTCTCGTGTTCAGCAATGAGTTCAGACACAATCTTGTGAAAGATATCCACTTCACGCTCGGCCATCTTCTTGTAATTGAAGACCTCTTGTTCTAGCTTCTCCATCCCGTCTTCCAAGCTTCCTTCTCCTTTGGGACCCTGAACATCTTTGATCTGCAGTTTTCCCTCGACGAGCATCAACTCCTTTGGGTGCATCCTCAGCTCCTCCATGTACAAGTTGCCAACATCCTTGCAGGAGCTATCCTTCGGAGTTCCCGACGAAGACATGATGGCTCTAGATCCGAAACAAGTCCTGGCAGAAACAACTCGAAACAAAACACGTCGAGAAAACGATATACGGACCTCCAGGGGTCCGGGGGATTATATAATAAAAATTTTCGGAACAAACGGAAAGTACCAGGTCGAACCAGAGTCGGAAAGGGGCGACGAGGCGGTGCCCTCATAGGGCGGCGCGGGCCCAGGCTAGGCCGCGCCGGCCTATGGTGGCACACCCTCATGCATCCTTTCCACTCCGTTTCGATCTCGTAATTTTTCATATTTCCCAAAAATAGCAAAAATATTGTTCGGAAAGTAAATTGCGAACTTTTCATTACCAGTACTGTTACCTATTCAAAGTCGAGTTCTGACGGACTGTCAATTTGTCCTTTGATGAAAGCCTCCGGTGTTTCCACTTGAATAATATCAACATCAACATTATAAGAATCACCTGAGATGTAATGCTTGAGTCTTTGTCCATTCACCACTTGCGTAGCATTGCCTTGGAGAGAGCTAATTTTAATTGCTCCCGAACGATACACCTCCTCAACAACATATGGTCCTTCCCATTTCGAGAGTAATTTCCCCGCAAAGAATCTGAGACGAGACCGATACAATAGGACTTTATCCCCAATATTAAACTCTCTTTTGATGATCCTTCTATCGTGCCATTTCTTAACTTTTTCTTTAAAGAGTTTAGCATTTTCATAAGCTTCACTTCTCCATTCATCTAGAGAACTTAATTGTAGCAACCTCTTATTACCGGCAAGTTTAGGATCTTTATTTAATTCTCTAACAGCCCAATAAGCTTTGTGTTCTAGTTCTAAAGGTAAATGACAAGCTTTTCCGTAAACCATTTTATAAGGTGACATTCCCATGGGGTTTTTATAAGCAGTTCTATAAGCCCATAGTGCTTCTTTCAATTTACTAGCCCAATTCTTTCTAGATTTATTAACGGTCTTTCCCAAAATAGATTTAATCTCTCTATTTGATAATTCAACTTGACCACTAGTTTGAGGGTGATAAGCGGAAGCAATTCTATGATTAATACCATACCTAGCAAGAGTTTTTCTAAAACCTCCATGAATAAAATGAGAACCTCCATCAGTCATAATATATCTAGGTACTCCAAATCTAGGAAAAATAATATCTAAAAGCATTTTTAAAGAGGTCTCACCATCAGCACTTTTTGTAGGTATGGCTTCCACCCATTTAGTAACATAATCAACAAGCAACAAGTATATGAGTGTTACCTTCTGAAGAGGGAAAAGGTCCCATGAAGTCAAATCCCCAACAATCGAACGGTTCAATAACAAGAGTATAATTCATAGGCATTTCAATGCGTCTGGAGATATTACCAACCCTTTGACATTCATCACAAGATAAAATAAACTTCCTTGCATCTTTGAAGAGAGTTGGCCAATAAAAACCTGATTGTAGAACCTTTTGCGCGGTTCTATCTCCGGCGTGATGTCCTCCATAAGCACTACCATGACATTTACTCAATATCTCTTGTTGTTCATATTCGGGAACACACCTTCGCAGAATACCATCCACTCCTTCTTTATATAAGTGTGGGTCATCCCGAAATAATGCCTCAAGTCATAAAAGAATTTCCTCCTCTGCTGAGCTGAAAAGGTTGGAGGCAAGTACTTGGAAACAATAAAGTTAGAATAATCAGCATACCAAGGACTATCTCGCGAGCTCACCTTTATTACAGCCAATTGTTCATTTGGAAAACTATCATTAATAGGAACAGGATCATAAGCAATATTTTCCAATCTAGACAAATTATCCGCAACAGGATTATCCGCACCTTTCCTATCTACAATATGTAAATCAAATTCTTGCAAAAGAAGTACCCATCTAATAAGCCTCGGCTTAGCATCTTTCTTTGTCATAAGGTATCTAATTGCAGCATGATCAGTATGAATCGTAACTTTTGAATCAACAATATAAGATCTAAATTTATCACAAGCAAAGACTACAGATAACAATTCTTTTTCAGTAGTAACATAATTTCTTTGAGCAGCATCGAGAGTTTTACTAGCATAATGAATAACATTCAGTTTTTTATCTACTCGCTGTCCAAGAACAGCGCCTACAAAGCAAAATCACTAGCATCACACATAATTTCAAATGGTAAATTCCAATCGAGAGGTTCAACTATAGGAGCAGTTGTTAAGGCTTTCTTTAGAGTTTCAAAAGCTTCCTTACAATCATCATCAAAAACGAAAGGTACATCTTTTTGAAGAAGATTAGTAAGAGGCTTTGAAATCTTGGAGAAATCTTTAATAAATCTCCTATAAAACCCAGCATGACCAAGAACACTACGAATACCTTTAACATCCCTTGGGTAGGGCATCTTCTCAATGGCTTCAACTTTAGCTCTATCAACTTCAATACCTCTCTGGAAATTTTATGTCCCAATACAATTCCTTCATTAACCATAAAGTGGCATTTCTCCCAATTAAGAACAAGGTTAGTTTCTTCACATCTCTGCAAAACTTTATCGAGGTTTCGCAAGCAACTATCAAAAGAATTCCCGTAGAAGGAAAAATCATCCATGAATACTTCCACAATACTCTCACAAAAGCCATGAAAAATATCAGACATGCATCTTTGAAAAGTAGCAGGAGCATTACATAAACCAAAAGGCATACGCCTATAAGCATAAGTTCCATAGGGACAAGTAAAAGTGGTTTTCTCTTGATCTTTAGTTCTAACAGCAATTTGCGAAAACCCAGAATAACCATCAAGAAAACAAAAATGAGTATTTTTAGATAACCTTTCTAACATTTGTTCAATAAATGGTAAAGGGTAATGATCTTTCTTAGTAAGTTTATTAACTTTTCGATAATCAATGCACATTCTATACCCTACAACTACTCTTTGAGGTATGAGCTCATCATTATCATTAGGCACAACAGTCATTCCTCCTTTCTTAGGAACGCAATGCACAGGACTAACCCATCTACTATCAGCAATAGGATATATAATACCAGCTTCAAGAAGTCGTAATACCTCATTTCTTACCACATCCTTCATCTTGGGAATTAGACGACGCCGAGGTTCAACAACAGGCTTTGCATCATCTTCCATATTAATGGCGTGTTGGCAAATAGAGGGAGAAATCCCCTTCAAGTCATCAAGAGTATAGCCAATAGCACCTCGGTGTTTCTTCAATATTTGCAATAATCTTTCTTCTTCAAACTCGTAAGCTTAGAACTAATAATAACAGGATATATTTTCTTATCATCAATATGAGCATATTTAAGATTATCGAGCAAAGGCTTTAAATCAAAAACAGGATCTTCCTTTGGTGGCGGTGTTGTACCCAAATCTTCCACCGGTAAATCATGCTTGAGAATAGGTTGGCGAAGAAAAATCTCCTCAAGCTCATCTCTTTCTTTCCTAAAAACTTCACTCTCGCTATTCTCCAGATGTTGCTGCAAAGGATTATTAGGAACAAGAACAATAGATGCACACTGCTCCATTTTAAAATCATTACTAGGCAAATCAGCTTTATAAGGAGTTTTGGTAAATTTGGAGAAGTTAAACTCATAAGATTCACCAGAAAATTTAGTCAAAATTTTCTCTTTCTTGCAATCTATAATAGCTCCACGAGTATTTAGAAAAGGTCTACCAAAAATGATAGGACAATAATCACTAGCAGCAGAACCAAGTACCAAAAAGTCAGCAGGATATTTAATCTTACCACATAGAACTTCCACATCTCGAACAATACCAATTGGAGAAATAGTTTCTCTATTAGCCAGCTGAATAACCACATCAATATCTTCAAGTTAACAAGAATCAATTTCGTGCATAATCTCCGTGTAAAGCTCATAAGGAATAGCACTAACACTTGCACCAATATCACATAAACCATAATAGCAATGATCACCAATTCTAACAGATAGCATAGGAACACTAGCTTGTTTGGGTTTATTAGGATGTGAAACAATATTAGAAGCATCTTCACAGAAAATAATATGACCATCCTCCACATTTTCAGTCACAAGATCTTTAACTATTGCAACAGCAGGTTCAACTTTTATTTGTTCTTCATGTTCTATAGGTTTCTTTTCACTTTTATGAACCGCACTATTTATAACAGAGTACTCCTTCATTTTAGCAGGAAAAGGAGTTTTTTCAATATAAGCTTCAGGAATAACATGATCAGCAGTTTCAACTACAACACATTTATTAATAGATGGATCAATTTTATCTTTATACGGTTCATGATACTTATCAAAATTCTTCTTAGGCAATTCATAATGAGAAGCAAAAGCTTTATAAAGATTTGCAGCAACTTGAGAATCAAGACCATATGTAGCACTCATATTACGAAATTTATCAGTATCCATAAAAGCTTCAATGCATTTATAATCATAAATTATACCTGATTCTCTATTCTTGTCGTTCTCCCAACCTTCAGTATTTTCTTGGATCCGATCAAGAAGGTCCCTTTTAAACTCTTCTTTGTTGCGTGTAAATGATCCAGAACAAGAAGTATCCAGCAAGGTCTTGTCTTGAAAAGAAAGTCTTGCATAGAAATTATCAATAATAACATTACCAGGAAGCTCATGAATGGGGCATTTGAGCATTAAAGACTTCAATCTCCCCCAAGCTTGGGCAATACTCTCTCCATCATGAGGCCAGAAATTATATATGCGGTTCCGATCTTTGTGAATTTCACTTGGAGGATAAAATTTGGAATAAAATAAAGGCACAATGTCCTCCCAATCAAGAGAATCACCATTCTTCAGCAATTTATACCAATGCGCCGCTTTACCGTACATCGATATAGAGAATAGTTTCTTTCTAACTTCATTCATAGCAATACCTGCACATTTGAATAACCCGCATAATTCATGCAAAAACAAGTAAATGATCACCAGGATGGACAGTTCCATCCCCTTCATAGCAGCTTATCCATAGCATGTTCAATAATTTTCATAGGTATTTTATATGGTATTACTTCCTCACCTGGCGCCTCATCCACTACCGTTGCAGTAGTAGTAGATTTCCCAAATAGAAACCGAAGAGAAGATCTCTCCATAATGACTTATAGCAGCAGGCAGAAATAAAATCAGCACAAACAGTAAAGGTTTTCCTTACCAATTCCACTTACCAATAGCGCTTCACTCCCCGGCAACGGCGCCAGAAAATAGTCTTGATGACCCACAAGTATTGGGGGTGTATCGTAGTACTTTCGATAAATAAGAGTGTCGAACCCAACAAGGAGCAGAAGGTGTTGACAATCAGTTTCGATGAAGGATTCACTGTAAATGCTCACAGACAAGTATTCAGGGGGTTTTGATATAGCAGATGAAATAAGTACAAGTAAGTAAAGTGCGAGAGAAATAATTGCAGCGAGTGGCCCAATCCTTTTTAGCACAAAGGACAATCCGGTTTGTTTACTTATAATGATCAAACGTTCTCGAGGACACACGGGATTTTAGTCTAGTGCTTTCGCTACATATAGCTGATTAATCTTCATTGTTTTGATAAGTGTTGTGTGGGTGAACCTATGCTAATGTACCGCCCTTCCTAGGACTAATACATACTTGTGAGTATACCCCTTGCAAGCATCCGCAACTACAAGAAAGTAATTAAGATAAATCTAACCACAGCCTTAAACTCGAGATCCTCGCGATCCCTCCCTGCATCGATATACCAACGGGGGTTTAGGTTTCGTCACTCCGGCAACCCCGCAATTGGCAAACGAGTACAAGATGCATTCCCCTAGGCCCATAAATGGTGAAGTGTCGTGTAGTCGACGTTCACACGACACACTAGAAGAATAACACCACAACTTAAATATCATAACATTGAATATTACTCAACCATAATTCACTACTAACATTTAGACTTCACCCATGTCCTCAAGAACAAAACGAACTACTCACGAGACATCATATGGAACATGATCAGAGGTGATATGATGATGAATAACAATCTGAACATAAACCTTGGTTCAATGGTTTCACTCAATAGCATCAATAACAAGTAGAAATCAATATCGGGAGAGTTTCCCCTATCAAACAATCAAGATCAAACCCAAATTGCTACAGCGGTGACGATGTCCAGCGGTGGAGATGGCGGTGATGATGGTGGAGATGATGATGATGGTGATGGAGATGATGTCCAGCTCGATGGCGGTGACGATGGCGTCGATTTCCCCCTCCGAGAGGGAATTTCCCCGGCGGATTCCTCGCCCGCCGGAGAGCTCTTTTCTCTCTGGTGTTCTCCGCCCCGCGAGGCGGCCGTAACCCTTCGTGAGGATTCCTCTCGTGGCTTAGGTCTTCGGGACGAAGGGTTTCGCGAAGAAAAGGAGGCGAAAGAGGCTGTGGGGGCCCCACACCACATGGTGGCGCGGCCAGGCCATGGGCCGCGCCGCCCTATGGTGTGGGCCCACGTTGGGTCCAGCTGACTCCCCCTTCTGGCTTCCTTCGTCATCGGGAAAAATAGGATTTTTGGTAAAATTTCCTTCCTCAGTTGATCTTCCGAAATATTGCATCCTGACGGTGCTTTTTCCAGCAGAATCCTGGCTCCGGTGCGCGATCTCCGAATAATCATGAAACATGGAAAATAGATGAAATAACATAAGTATTGTGTCCCAATATGAAATATATCAATGAATAACAGCAAATTATGATATAAAATAGTGATGCAAATTGGACGTATCAGCGGGTTATGCCCTGGCGCGTGATGGACAAAACGAAGGCGGCGCTGCCGCTGATGCTCCGCTTCCTTGCCGGTGGGAGGACTACGCGGGCGGCAACCAGAGCCAAATCGAAAGGCCATAGCTATGTCGATTGGAGACTCAAAACGGTGAGGTTAGGATTTGGCAGGACCGGAGTAGAGGAAGTTGTTGGTTAAGTAAAAATGAATATCTCGGGTTCACACTACGAGGCAGGTAAAGTTGGTCAATGTCTCGGAAGTTGAATTCTCTTTCCCCCCGCGGAGGGAATAAATGTTACTACCTCCATCCTACCACCTCCATCTGAAAGAAGATGGCTGGGATTTTGCCTACCTACCGCATGTGACTTGTGCTCACTGAAGTGTGGGACCTCACGCATGGGAACCACACGTAAGTGACAGACCTGTTGGTGTAATCACTCGAGTGTTTAGAGCACCTCTAGTGGCTCCTCTATATGATCCTCTAAATGTGTATAGATGACCATGAGCTGATTAAACGCTTCCAGTGGCTCATCTAAACGGCCATCTAAATATAGAGGACCATCGATTTCCTCTACTCATCCTCCAAATCTGGAGGACGGAGCGAGGACCATCCAAAGCAAAATCCTTCCCCGCACACGCGTCCCCACACACATATGAGATCAAGAGGTCCACTTGACAGTGACTAAATCAAAAATATAGATGATCTAGATATAGACGTTCCACTGAGATGCTCTTATCGATGGTCATCTATAATTCTATATGGAGATATAGAGGTCCTCATTTAGAGAAACCAGTAGAGATGCTCTTATAATGTATTAGTATAAACTTTCCTATGGATCCAAGGGTAGGAAAGCAGTTAACTCATTTACATGACAGTTTATTTTACACGAAGCCAAGTTAACTCATCTATCAATTGGTACATTTTGGTTAAATATTCAAAATTTTACTTAAAACTTGTTGGTCATGCCATTCTACTGGCCTAACACATTGTTTTAGCGTGGGAAGGGAGGGGGACCCCAAAAACTTGAAAATACGAGTGATGCATCCAAAAGAAACACTCGTCCCCTCCTCCCATGATTTTGACCTAAATTTGAAATCAAGCCAAAGGTGGTTCAAAAAAGGCAATCGAAAGGCATGGATTGTTCATCATTTTCTACATAGCTAGGGGAAATACCACACCTTCCATACCAGTGTTTTAGAAAAGAGCCCTTCAAATATTTTGACAACATGTTGGACTTCGTCCAGCTTAATTTCTTCCCACATGTGAGCTTGGTACTACTACACAATAACCATGTCAAACTTTTGAATTAGGGACCAATTTTATGTGTATATTTGCAACTTTTCATGCACACATGAAAACTTTGCAAACTATGAGCATTTTGGGTTGTCGCACATATAAATGTGCCTTTACTTGACTGCCAATAAACATGGCATATATACACTTATTATATTCTTTTAGAAGAACAGTGCTCAGTTTTTGGCACCATGTGTTTGAGTATGTCCGCCTCGCTCGCTTCCCAAAAGCGTGTGGGAGCAATGTATTACTGATACGTCTCTAACGTATCGATAATTTCTTATGTTCCATGCCACATTATTGATGATTTCTACATGTTATATGCACACTTTATGTCATATTCGTGCATTTTCTGGAACTAACCTATTGACGAGATGCCGAAGGGCTAGTTCCTGTTTTCTGCTGTTTTTGGTTTCAGAAATCCTAGTAACGAAATATTCTCGGAATTGGACGAAATCAACGCCCAGGTTCCTATTTTGCCCGGAAGCATCCAGAACACCCGAGAGCCGCCAGAGGGGGGCCACAGGGCCCCCAGATGATAGGGTGGCGCGGCCCACCCCCTGGTCGCGTGGCCCTATGGTGTCGTCGCCCCTTCGACCTTCTGACGCCGCCTCTTCGCCTATATAAAGGTCCCAGACCTAAAAGTTCGAGACGGAAAAGCCACGGTACGAGAAAACTTCCAGAGCCGCTGCCATCGCGAAGCCAAGATCTGGGGGACAGGAGTCTCTGTTCCGGCACGCCGCCGGGACGGGGAAGTGCCCCCGGAAGGCTCCTCCATCGACACCACCGCCATCTCCATCAACGCTGCTGTCTCCCATGAGGAGGGAGTAGTTCTCCATCGAGGCTCGGGGCTGTACCGGTAGCTATGTGGTTCATCTCTCTCCTATGTGCTTCAATACAATAATCTCATGAGCTGCCTTACATGATTGAGATTCATATGATGATGCTTGTAATCTAGATGTCATTATGCTAGTCAAGTGGGTTTTACTTATGTGATCTCCGGAGACTCCTTGTCCCACGTGTGTAAAGGTGACAAGTGTGTGCACCGTGTGGGTCTCTTAGGCTATATTTCACAGAATACTTATTCATTGTTATGAATGGCGTAGTGAAGTGCTTATTTATATCTCTTTATGATTGCAATGTGTTTTGTATCACAATTTATCTATGTGCTACTCTAGTGATGTTATTAAAGTAGTTTTATTCCTCCCGCACGGTGTAATGGTGACAAGTGTGTGCATCCGTGTTAGTACTTGGCGTAGGCTATGATTGTGATCTCTTGTAGATTATGAAGTTAACTATTGCTATGATGGTATTGATGTGATCTATTCCTCCTACATAGTGTGAAGGTGACAGTGTGCATGCTGTGTTAGTACTTGGTTTAGTCGTGTTGATCTTTCATGCACTCTAAGGTTATTCAAATATGAACATTGAATTGTGGAGCTTGTTAACTCCGGCATTGAGGGTTCGTGTAATCCTACGCAATGGTGTTCATCATCCAACAAAAGAGTGTAGAGTATGCATCTATCTATTCTCTTATGTGATCAAAGTTGAGAGTGTCCACTAGTGAAAGTCTAATCCCTAGGCCTTGTTCCTAAATACTTCTATCGCTGCTTGTTTACTGTTTTACTGCGTTACTACTGCTACCATATTACCACCATCAACTACACGCCGACAAGCTATTTTCTCGGCGCCGTTACTACTGCTCATATTCATTCATACCACCTGTATTTCACTATCTCTTCGCCGAACTAGTGCACCTATTAGGTGTGTTGGGGACACAAGAGACTTCTTGCTTTGTGGTTGCGGGGTTGCATGAGAGGGATATCTTTGACCTCTTCCTCCCTGAGTTCGATAAACCTTGGGTGATCCACTTAAGGGAAACTTGCTGCTGTTCTACAAACCTCTGGTCTTGGAGGCCCAACACTGTCTACAAGAATAGAAGCACCCGTAGACATCAATTACTACAAGAAAACAATGGCAAACCTTTGAATCATGCCTCATTTTTTGGTAGTGATATATACATATATATATATTTAGGTTTAGGGTTTAGGGTTAGGGTTAGGGGGTTTAGGGTTTAGGTCGGTTTTATAGAGATGCACATCTTTTCAATTTCACATTTGTGATGTACAATATATATACTACCTAGGTAAAATAATACCAACCATGACCTTAATTTGTTAGAAGAACCTTTAATAGGTTCTCTCACCATTCATATGTTGAAGTTTGCCTTGCTTCTTCAATTTCCCATGTGCATATATATGCACATGTTTACTGCAAGAATTCATGCATGTTGTATGACATCCTCCGAGCTAAGCTAGGGCCGGCGTATCAATATTTTGACTTTTCACTGGTAAAGTAACCAGGCTTTTTGACTTCTCCTGAGCTTCCTTCACGTATGACCTGCACAGCTGCACTCCCACGTGCATTTTCTCTTCACTTTAGCTTCTCTTCTGTCTCTGGTGCACACTCGAGGGTCGACAAAGCCCCCAAAACCAGCCAAAGCTTCTCTCTTCTTAAATTTGGAGCACACCAAGATGTAAACATATATATATATATATATATCAAACGTATTCGAGTTTATTTAGTTGTTTTTCAATTAAATTAGGTTTAACTGCACTTTTGGTCCCTTAAGTCTTACGGAAGTCTTATTTTGGTCCCTCATCTCTGTTTTGGTCTAAATCTGCCCTCAAACTCTTAATTAAGTACAATTTTGGTCCCTAACATTGGTTTAATGATGGTCGACCAGATTTTTGACTCTCCTTTTCTGCCATCAAGTAGATTTTAGTCCATTCAAAAATTGAGTTTTAGATTTTTTGCTTGGTTGGTCCTTCAAATCTGAGATGTACGTAGTTTTAGTCCATTTCAAAACCGAGATGTACGTAGTTTTTAGTTGTGGATAAGTTCAGCGCAGGAATGGGAGAACCCGCTGATTGCGGACCCACATGTATGAACTGTCCTAAAATTTGAGAATCGGCCTAGCTAGATTGGCTTGCGAGCGAAATTTGAACAACCGAAATATTTCCCGCCTCCACACACTCCCAGCACCGCTTATGTTTTCAGATGCATCGGGAAATGTCCCTTCTACCCGTCAGTCTTCTTAACTATAACGCATAAACATGGCGAGAGGGCGAAGGGTATTTAGGAAACTATGTCCCAATTCCAAGGCCTGCATAACCACAACTCCATACCCGCACCGAGCCGCGCGATACATCCAGTTTTCCCCACCAACTCCAAACCACACCCGTCCAACAGCCCGGCGACACCTGCAGTTTTCCCCAATTGGAGGAACCCTAGATCGACCTCCGGCCACATCCAGCAGAGCCCTCCCTCCCGCTACTTCACCATCGTGTTCGGCAGACACATCGTCAGCATGCTCCGGCCACCTTGGCAATGGTATCAATGGCGGTAAGTAATTGGAAACTATTAGTTACTCCGTAAGATAAACTGTTTAGATCATTAGTACGGTTAGAAAGTTGCCTAGTGTAGAGGTGTTAGTGTACATCCCCTGCATTTCTGTAATACGTTGAGATGCACTTTTATTGGGCCTAGACCCGGTACTTTGGATACTTGTTTAGTTCGATCTGGGGAGTGATTTCTGGAACCGGCTCCTCTGACGGTGAGAAGCAAAGTCACACAGAACTAAGAAAAGTCCCGGCACAATATCTTGTCCGTGTTATGTATTTCATTCTTATCACAAGAGAGTATTGAAGGGACATTTCCTATTAAATGTGTCTATTGGTTTCTATCTTACTTACACCTTCCCTGCTAGTCCAGTGAATACGTCTCCTCTCATTTTCGTCATCCCACCAGAAGTTCTTAATCATTTGCATAAGATCATCGCATAAACCCGCCGAAAATTTGAAAACACTGATAGGATATGTCGTGATAGGAAAAGTCCCGGCACAATATCTTGTCGTGATTGCCCGCAAGATACTTTTTAGACTAGTCATTCATTCTTTTCTTTTACTTTTCTTTAACTGGTTGAATCTGCCATCTTTCATCCTTACGTCAGGAACTGCTAGCCCTAGGTATTTTTCTTCAAATTAAGCTTGCCTCTTCAACATCTAGGATCACCATCACTTGTTGACCCATCTCCTATGTACATTTGTTCCCTAGGAGCATATAATATTTCTCTAGGCTTAACAATTGTCCTGTTGCCTGTTCATAGTTACACAGGTATAAAAAGGAAAAGATACGGGGATTAGGGGTCCCCTTCCGTAAACCTCTTGAAGTTCTGAAATCCATTTAATCACTGATTTAACACAAACCATCACCCATTTAATCCATATATTTGCAAAGCCCAGTTGATTGATCTACGGCTCAATGATATTGACAATGATCTCAGGCTGCACATTTGTAATTTTGTATATACCTTGTATAGATCTTTGAAGAAACTAGTTGCAAGTTGCTAGTTCGCCCATCTCTTCCATATTAAGAGTATAGACAACTGAATTTCACTGAAACTTACAGTACTAAATGTTGTAGTATCTAGCAGAAAAACAATCTCCTTGCACCTTAATTAATCCTCATCACGAACGAACTTGAGTAACAAAGCAAAATCTTCACATGCATAACAGAAAAAAACTCTGGAGAGCAAAGAGTATAATGCTCCGGGGGCAGCGGATCGATCTTGAAACCTTGTGCTCTGATACCACTTGTTACAACACCGTGATAATAAAAGTAGATCAAACGAAGAACAAGAACACAGATTTTTATGTGGAAAACCCAAACGGGAAAAAACCACAGAACGCACGGCGGCGTATCACTATAATTGGGAGGAGTATTACAATACACGAGAGGACAAACCCTCTACGTGCTATCAATATGTTTTATCTCCCTCTCATCTGTTCTATGACTACCTGGGACTATATATAGGGGCAAACAACTCTTTCTTGGCGGACACGAAATAGAGTTGTAGATGTGCTACGTCTAGCACGGTTCGCACGCTGATGGCGTGTATTTCACACATTCGTTGGGCAACCCCAAGAGGAAGGTATGATGCGCACAGCAGCAAGTTTTCCCTCAGAAAGAAACCAAGGTTTATCGAACCAGGAGGAGCCAAGAAGCACGTTGAAGGTTGATGGCGGCGGGATGTAGTGCGGCGCAACACCAGGGATTCCGGCGCCAACATGGAACCTGCACAACACAACCAAAGTACTTTGCCCCAACGAAACAGTGAGGTTGTCAATCTCACCGGCTTGCTGTAA
Organism: Lolium rigidum; assembly: GCF_022539505.1. Taxonomy (NCBI): domain Eukaryota; kingdom Viridiplantae; phylum Streptophyta; class Magnoliopsida; order Poales; family Poaceae; genus Lolium; species Lolium rigidum. Next base: position 372,723 of record NW_025899882.1, read on the forward strand.
CAAAGGATTAACCGAATTGTGTGGAAGATGATTATTTGCAGAGAAAACAGTAAAACAAGTATTGCAGCAGATTTTTATTTCAGTATTAAAGAATGGACCGGGGTCCACAGTTCACTAGAGGTGTCTCTCCCATAAGATAAAAGCATGTTGGGTGAACAAATTACAGTCGGGCAATTGACAAATAGAGAGGGCATAACAATGCACATACATGGCATGATAAGTATAGTGAGATTTAATTGGGCATTACGACAAAGTACATAGACCGCCATCCAACTGCATCTATGCCTAAAAAGTCCACCTTCAGGTTATCGTCCGAACCCCTTCCAGTATTAAGTTGCAAAGCAACAGATAATTGCATTAAGTATGGTGCGTAATGTAATCAACAACTACATCCTCGGACATAGCGCCAATGTTTTATCCCTAGTGGCAACAGCACAACACAACCTTAGAACTTTCGTCACTCGTCCCGGTGTCAATGCGGGCATGAACCCACTATCGAGCATAAATACTCCCTCTTGGAGTTAAAAGCAAAAACTTGGCCAGAGCCTCTACTAGTAACGGAGAGCATGCAAGATCATAAACAACACATATGTAATAACTTGATAATTAACATAACATGGTATTCTCTATCCATCGGATCCCGACAAACACAACATAGAGTATTACGGATAGATGATCTTGATCATGTTAGGCAGCTCACAAGATCCAACAATGAAGCACAATGAGGAGAAGACAACCATCTAGCTACTGCTATGGACCCATAGTCCAGGGGTGAACTACTCACTCATCACTCCGGAGGCGACCATGGCGGTGTAGAGTCCTCCGGGAGATGAATCCCCTCTCCGGCAGGGTGCCGGAGGAGATCTCCGGAATCCCCCGAGATGGGATCGGCGGCGGCTGCGTCTCGCAAGGTTTTCCGTATCGTGGTTTTTTCGCCTCGGGGGTTTCGCGACGGAGGCTTTAAGTAGGCGGAAGGGCGAGTCGGGGGCCGACGAGGGGCCCACACCACGGGCGGCGCGGGCCCCCTTGGCCGCGCCGCCATGTGGTTTGGCCACCTCGTGGCCCCACTTCGTATGCTCTTCGGTCTTCCGGAAGGTTCGTGGCAAAATAGGCCCCGGGTCTTCGTTTCGTCCAATTCCGAGAATATTTCGTTACTAGGATTTCGAAACCAAAAACAGCAGAAAACAGAACCGGCACTTCGGCATCTTGTTAATAGGTTAGTTCCGGAAAATGCACGAATATGACATAAAGTGTGCATAAAACATGTAGGTATCATCAATAATATGGCATAGAACATAAGAAATTATCGATACGTCGGAGACGTATCAAGCATCCCCAAGCTTAGTTCTCGCTCGTCCCGAGCGGGTAAAACGATAACAAAGATAATTTCTGAAGTGACATGCCATCATAACCTTGATCATACTATTTGTAAACATATGTAGTGGATGCAGCGATCAAAACAATGGTAATGACATGAGTAAACAAGTGAATCATAAAGCAAAGACTTTTCATGAATAGTACTTCAAGACAAGCATTAATAAGTCTTGCATAAGAGTTAACTCATAAAGCAATAAATCAAAGTAAAGGCATTGAAGCAACACAAAGGAAGATTAAGTTTCAGCGGTTGCTTTCAACTTGTAACATGTATATCTCATGGATAATTGTCAACATAGAGTAATATAACAAGTACAATATGCAAGTATGTAGGAATCAATGCACAGTTCACACAAGTGTTTGCTTCTTGAGGTGGAGAGAGATAGGTGAACCGACTCAACATAAAAGTAAAAAGAATGGTCCTTCAAAGAGGAAAGCATCGATTGCTATATTTGTGCTAGAGCTTTTATTTTGAAAACATGAAACAATTTTGTCAACGGTAGTAATAAAGCATATGAGTTATGTAAATTATATCTTACAAGTTGCAAGTCTCATGCATAGTATACTAATAGTGCCCGCACCTTGTCCTAATTAGCTTGGACTACCGGATCTTTGCAATGCACATGTTTTAACCAAGTGTCACAATGGGGTACCTCCATGCCGCCCGTACAAAGGTCTAAGGAGAAAGCTCGCATTTTGGATTTCTCGCTTTTGATTATTCTCAACTTAGACATCCATACCGGGACAACATGGACAACAGATAATGGACTCCTCTTTAATGCATAAGCATGTGGCAACAATTATTATTCTCATATGAGATTGAGGATATATGTCCAAGACTCGAAACTTCCACCATGATTCATGGCTTTAGTTAGCGGCCCAATGTTCTTCTCTAACAATATGCATGCTCCAACCATTAAGGTGGTAGATCTCTCTTACTTCGGACAAGAAGGACATGCATAGCAACTCACATGATATTCAACAAGGAATAGTTGATGGCGTCCCCAGAAACATGGTTATCGCACAACAAGCAACTTAATAAGAGATAAAGTGCATAAGTACATATTCAATACCACAATAGTTTTTAAGCTATTTGTCCCATGAGCTATATATTTCTAAGGTGAATGATGTAATTTTAAAGGTAGCACTCAAGCAATTTACTTTGGAATGGCGGATAAATACCATGTAGTAGGTAGGTATGGTGGACACAAATGGCATAGTGGTTGGCTCAAGTATTTTGGATGCATGAGAAGTATTCCCTCTCGATACAAGGTTTAGGCTAGCAAGGTTATTTGAAACAAACACAAGTATGAACGGTACAGCAAAACTCACATAAAAGACATATTGTAAACATTATAAGACTCCATACCGTCTTCCTTGTTGTTCAAAACTCAAAACTAGATGTTATCTAGACTCTAGAGAAACCAAATATGCAAACCAAATTAGCAAGCTCTAAGTATTTCTTCATTAATGGGTGCAAAGTATATGATGCAAGAGCTTAAACATGAGCACAACAATTGCCAAGTATCAAATTATCCAAGACATTTTAGAGTTACTACATGTAGCATTTTCCAATTCCAACCATATAACAATTTAACGAAGATGAAACTTCGCCATGAATACTATGAGTAGAGCCTAAGGACATATTTGTCCATATGCTACAGCGGAGCGTGTCTCTCTCCCATAAAGTGAATGCTAGGATCCATTTTATTCAAACAAAACAAAAAACAAAAACAAACCGACGCTCCAAGCAAAGTGCATAAGATGTGACGGAATAAAAATATAGTTTCGGGGAGGAACCCGATAATGTTGTCGATGAAGAAGGGGATGCCTTGGGCATCCCCAAGCTTAGACGCTTGAGTCTTCTTAGAATATGCAGGGGTGAACCACCGGGGCATCCCCAAGCTTAGAGCTTTCACTCTCCTTGATCATATTGCATCATACTCCTCTCTTGATCCTTGAAAACTTCCTCCACACCAAACTCGAAACAACTCATTAGAGGGTTAGTGCATAATAAAAATTCACATGTTCAGAGGTGATACAATCATTCTTAACACTTCTGGACATTGCATAAAGCTACTGGACATTAATGGATCAAAGAAATTCATCCAACATAGCGAAAGAGGCAATGCGAAATAAAAGACAGAATCTGTCAAAACAGAACAGTCCGTAAAGATGGATTTTATTAGGCCACCAGACTTGCTCAAACGAAAATGCTCAAATTTAATGAAAGTTGCGTACATATCTGAGGATCATGCACGTAAATTGGCTTAATTTTCTGAGCTACCTACAGGGAGGTAGACCCAGATTCGTGACAGCAAAGAAATCTGTAACTGCGCAATAATCCAAATCTAGTACTTACTTTACTATCAAAGACTTTACTTGGCACAACAAAACATGAAACTAAGATAAGGAGAGGTTGCTACAGTAGTAAACAACTTCCAAGACACAAATATAAAACAAAAATACTGTAGTAAAAACATGGGTTGTCTCCCATAAGCGCTTTTCTTTAACGCCTTTCAGCCTAGGCGCGAAAGTGTATATCAAGTAACATCAAGAGATGAAGCATCAACATCATAATTTGTTCTAATAATAGAATCATAAGGTAACTTCATTCTCTTTCTAGGGAAGTGTTCCATACCTTTCTTGAGAGGAAATTGATATTTAATATTACCTTCCTTCATATCAATAGTAGCACCAACGGTTCGAAGAAAAGGTCTTCCCAATATAATGGGGCAAGATGCATTGCATTCAATATCCAAGACAACAAAATCAACGGGGACAAGATTATTGTTAACCATAATATGAACATTATCAACTCTCCCCAAAGGTTTCTTTTTAGCATTATCAGCGAGATTAACATCCGGATAACGAGTTTTTCAATGGTGGCAAGTCAAGCATATCATAGACTTTTTTAGGCATAACAGAAATACTTGCACCAAGATCACATAAAGCATTACAATCAAAATCTTTGACTCTCATTTTAATGATGGGCTCCCAACCATCCTCTAGCTTTCTAGGAATAGAAGTTTCAAGTTTTAGTTTCTCTTCTCTAGCTTTTATGAGAGCATTTGTAATATGTTTTGTGAAAGCCAAGTTTATAACACTAGCATTAGGACTTTTAGCAAGTTTTTGCAAGAACTTTATAACTTCAGAGATGTGGCAATCATCAAAATCTAAATCATTGCAATCTAAAGCAATGGGATTATCATCCCCAAGGTTGGAAAAAATTTCAGCAGTTTTATCACGAGCAGTTTCAGCAGTTTTAGCAGTTTCAGGTAATTTTGCGCGCTTTGCACTAGGAGTAGAAGCATTGCCAACACCAATTATTTTACCATTGATAGTAGGAGGTGCAGCAACATGTAAATTATTAGCATTGCTAGCGGTGGTAATAGTCCAAACTTTAGCTACATTTTCCTTTTTAGCTAGTTTTTCATTTTCTTCTCTATCCCACCTAGCACGCAGTTCAGCCATTAATCTTATATTCTCATTAATTCTAACTTGGATGGCATTTGCTGTAGTAACAATTTTATTTTCAATATCCCTATTAGGCATAACTTTCGATTTCAAAAGATCAACATCGGAGGCAAGACTATCAACTCTAGAAACAAGAATATCAATTTTATTGAGCTTTTCCTCAACAGATTTGTTAAAAGCAGTTTGTGTACTAATAAATTCTTTAAGCATGGCTTCAAGTCCAGGGGGTGTATTCCTATTCTTGTTGTAAGAATTCCCGTAAGAATTAGCATAATCGTTACCATTATTATAAGGATATGGCCTATAGTTATTACTAGAATTGTTCCGATAAGCATTGTTGTTGAAATTATTATTTTTAATGAAGTTTACATCAACATGTTCTTCTTGGGCAACTAATGAAGCTAATGGAACATTATTAGGATCAACATTAGTCCTATCATTCGCAAGCATAGACATAATAGCATCAACCTTATCATTCAAGGAAGAGGATTCTTCAACAGAATTTACCTTCTTACCTTGTGGAGCTCTTTCCGTGTGCCATTCAGAGTAATTAATCATCATATTATCAAGAAGCTTTGTTGCTTCACCAAGAGTGATGGACATAAAGGTACCTCCAGCAGCTGAATCCAATAAATTCCGCGAAGAAAAATTTAGTCCTGCATAGAAGGTTTGGATGATCATCCAAGTAGTCAGTCCATGGGTTGGGCAATTTTTAACCAGAGATTTCATTCTTTCCCAAGCTTGAGCAACATGTTCATTATCCAATTGTTTAAAATTCATTATGCTACTCTTCAAAGATATAATTTTAGCAGGGGTATAATATCTACCAATAAAAGCATCCTTGCATTTAGTCCAGGAATCAATACTATTCTTAGGCAGAGATAGCAACCAATCTTTAGCTCTTCCTCTTAATGAGAAAGGAAACAATTTTAATTTTATAATGTCACCATCTACATCTTTATACTTTTGCATTTCACATAGTTCAACAAAATTATTGAGATGGGCAGCAGCATCATCAGAACTAACACCAGAAAATTGCTCTCTCATGACAAGATTAAGTAAAGCAGGTTTAATTTCAAAGAATTCTGCTGTAGTAGCAGGTGGAGCAATAGGTGTGCATAAGAAATCATTATTATTTGTGCTAGTGAAGTCACACAACTTAGTATTTTCAGGGTTGGCCATTTTAGCAGTAGTAAATAAAGCAAACTAGATAAAGTAAATGCAAGTAAACTAATTTTTTTGTGTTTTTGATATAGCAAACAAGATAGTAAATAAAGTAAGGCTAGCAACTATTTTTTTTGTGTTTTGATATAATGCAGCAAACAAAGTAGTAAATAAAATAAAGCAAGACAAAAACAAAGTAAAGAGATTGGGAAGTGGAGACTCCCCTTGCAGCGTGTCTTGATCTCCCCGGCAACGGCGCCAGAAAAAGAGCTTGATGGCGTGTATTTCACCTATCACATGAAATGATAAATATATCAATAGTAGTTAATCCAGACCAATACTCATGCCTTGTGTAGTTTTGATATGGTATTTAAACCTTGCCTATCCAAACACTTGAGATAAACCTAACATTGCCTTGATACATTAATTCTACCAAAGTGAGGAGGATAACCCTAGCCACTAAAACATGATCAAAGCTTGTACCATATCTTAATCCTAGTTGTGTATCAAATTGGTGATCATAACTAAAACCTTAGGCCATATTTGAATTCCAATCCAAGTATCACTTTGGATCATAAGTAAAACCTTGCCATGCCTCATGCCTATTTAATATTTCAAATAGTAAAGTATTTCCAAGACCATAAACCTTTTCACATAGAATCCACTCCATATAAAATATTGTCCTAACTTGTGAATCCTGGATCACAAGAATAAGCCAATCCATATATACTTTAGAACTAAATGTCATTTGGTGAGAAGAGTAAAACCAATATCCAATTCTATTTGGTATCCCAAGTAATTGTTTAGTTAACCAAATAGGAAATATATCATAGTTTGAATCATCACCTTAGTAAGTGAATTGACCAATGATGAGCTTGGGAAGTATCTTAAGTAATTCAAGTTAGAAGTTGCTAAGCAAGATTAGTAGTTATAGAGTTTATTCAATCATCTTCTTAAACCCTTAGAAGTAATTCTCCACATAAAATCATGATTCATCCCATTCTCAACACCATTTAATTTAAACCCTAGCCATAACTAAATTATATGTGAGTAATCATTATGGTTAAGCACTAGAAAAATATAACATATTCACCATACACATGTTCTAAGTTTTCAAATCATTTAAACAGAAATGGTTCCTAAATTATAAAAGAATGAAGATCAATATCTTAACCATTTCCATTTTTATTAAACCTCACAAAGTGTCACTCTAATTAAAAATACAATATTTGTTTAAACAACAAAACCATGCAGTAAGCATGATTATCAAGTTATCTTGATACTCAAATATTTTAGAACCTGCAAAAGAAAACAGAATTCTAATTTGAATTCAAATAAGAAAATAGAAAAACAAAATTCAAAACAGAAATTAAAAGAGAGAGAGGGAGGCTTACCTGTCCACCGAAGCAGGCCTCAGCAGCCCAGCACCAGCCCACGTCGGGGCCCAGCCCACCAACAAAGCCACCCAGTCCACCGTACCGTTTCGGCGAGGAAGAAAAGAAGTTTCTTCTTCTTCCCCGCAGACGACACGGCGACGGCGAGCTCGGCCACGTTCTCGTCGAGGATAAGGACGCCGCCGGACGCCAAGAAGCCTCTCAGAACCTTTCCCAACCTTCCTCACGTCCGTCCTATCCAAAAAGCATCAAGATCAGCGCACATAACCTCGCTGACGTTGCCGCCACATCTGAGCCATCGTCGGAGAGGAAATGACCATGCCGACCTCCTCTGGCTCTATAAATACGTCTGAAGCATCCCCGTGTCGTCCTTGTTCTTCGCCGCTCATCCATTTCTTCTCAGATACCCTCTATCTTTCGTGTTCTTCCACGTACTGTCGCCGGCGTCGATGACGAACCTGACGGTACAAGCCATCCCGGAGTCCATGGCGTAGCTCTGTCGACGCGCCTGGCCACGTAGATCACCCTGGAGGAGCAGAGCAGCAAGGGGAGCCAAGTCGAGGAAGAATTTCAGCGTTCCCTTTCACCCGGGTTCGCCGAAAAACATCCAATTGTCGTCGTCTCCGACCATCTCAAGCTTCACCAACGGTCTCATCAGCTTCCTGGTGAGTTGGCGGGTCTCCTGAACACACTGATCCTTCCTAGCTCTGTCTCTAGCTCGATTTCGACATTTCACCGGAGAGCACCGCCGCGGAACATGCTCGCCGGCGTAGCTCCGGTGATCCCCTGGGTAGGGCGACCACACCATCGTGTTCGTTGGATCGAGGCGAGTCGGAAACACCCAGTAGTCCGTCCTAGGAGGCCCTGTAGCGTAGCGCCGCCGTGAATTGGTCGCCGGCGTTTAGCCACCGGCAACGCCAACGTGGCCTGTGGGTCCCCTTGACGTCGTTGACTGGTCGTTGCCCGCGTGGCAACTGACCCAGTCAATGGACCCACTGGTCAGTGTCTTAGGTTAGGGTATGAACCGGTACGATTAGCATTTTCGTTTAAATTCAAAATCCTGAATATTGCTGAAACTTTGCAAAATCATATAAAATTCATTTCAACTCAGAAAAATATAAATAATATATCAAAATGCTCACAAAAATAAACTCTATTCAAATAAAATATAAAACAAAAATGTGTGTCAAAATAAAAATCCACTTATTTTTAACCTTATTAATTATGCCATTTCATTTATTTAAAATACAATTTGAATTCAATAATTAGTGAATTCCAAAATTAAATTTTAAATATTCAGTAACTAGGTAAAATGTTAAGATTAATTTTATTTACCATAATGGCATTCACTTAAATATTATTGATAATTCATCAACACTGATTTGCCTATTACTATTTTATATTTTCTTTAAATAGTACTAACTCAAGAAAATATTAAAAGCCAAGATTATTTTGATAATTAAAAATTTTGTAACTTAAACATTCTTTAATTAATAATTTATTATTTTAAAACCTAATCATAGTTATAAAACCTTAATTCTGGAAATTAAACCCTAACTAAAATTTGTCTTAATTCTTAAACCTTTTCAAAATAATTAAATGATAAGGCTATTATTAATTTTGTGCAAAGTACTTAATCACATTAATTCTAATACCAAGTATTACTTTAAGAATTGGATCATAATTTAGAAACCCTAGTTTTAATATAAGTAAGACCTTGATCCCATTATTTTATGTGATCATCTTAAATTAGTTGCAATCCTTAAACCCTAGGGGTTTAGCCCATATGATCATATAAACTTCACTTTACCTCTAGCACCTTGTTAAGCAACAAATATATGCATGCTCATGATCCACTAAAATAAAACCAACTCACATAAGATTATCATTTCATGCCTTTATGTTTATTAAACCTATATGATCCACTAGTGTCACCTAGGTATAAACCCTAGCTTATTACCACATGTTAGAACCATTGATCACTATTCCTATATACCACACCATGGAATTCAATCTCAACCATCAAACCCTAGTAGAATCCTAGTGATGAACCCTAACACCAATTTTGTGAGTAATGCACACCACATGCTCCTATCCCACTAAACCCTACTTAGAGAGTAATACACCACTTAGCTTAGAAACCATTAGTGATTATTTAGTGAAGCAAATGTGAAACCATAGCAAACCCCAACTCATAGCAAGACTTTGACCATCATTCTTTGATATGATACCAATAATCAACCATAGTAATAAACCTGCTCATACTTGCTACATATGGACCAATTCTGTTTAAGAACCCAACTAGTACCTATTAGAAAATTAAATGAATCCAATAGTAAAACCTAGAAGCCATAGCTGCAATTTATAATAGTTCTTGTTCTTATTTAACCTGTTCTTCAAAAGTTATTCTTTTAAAGTACAAATATCAAACAAACCATAGAAGCCCATAGTTCTTATTTAAAATACTTCTTATTTCTTCAACAACATGTTCTTCAAAAGTTATTCTTTTGAAGTATAATACAAGTAATCATCAACCATGTTCTGTAGAACTTAAAATTTACAACTGTTCTTTACATATTATTCCACCACTATTATTAGTGTGTATGATTGTTATGATGTATTATATCACTTGTAAATGCTAGTCTTATAACCAAACACTAATAAGAACCTTGTTTGAGAACAATTCTAAAAGTGCAACCAACCCTAAAGAAATCTTTACAACTCATACATCCTAAATCATCGAGGTTAGGTTACGCTCGGGACGATTGCATCTCATACTATGCATTATAGAATCTTTGCCAGTTCTTTAAACATTGTCCTTACCGGACAATGATGGTATTTCAGCATTTGGACTTCTCACGTATCGAAGCTTTTGCCTGCATAATCTTGCAGTCAAGAAAGACAAGTTCATCGCTTGCTCATGTCATTTGATTATTTTTATCAAACTATATGCAAAGTACTATACTTATCACTCATGCATTGAAAAGCAAAATATTATTTTACAATTATGAATATGACTATGTGGTGGGCAATGGAACCATGGTATGTGATGTTTGGTGGAGGTTCCATTGCACGGGTACTATTCATCTAGGACTAAGTACCAATGCCGTCCAGTGATTCTAGCGCCGTACATATCGCGTTAACCATAAGATCTATAATGGCTCTGGGAGGTCAGCTGTATCTTTTCCCTCATGCACGCCAACGGACTTGATAGAGCCTGGCGGGGTGCTGGAGGCACTGCCGTAGGTTGGGATGGCCTTTAAAATCCCCATCCGTGTGGATGAGAGGCTCTACCGTCGATGAGGGATTGTCCATAGTACACCGGGGGTAAAGCCGTATGAAAGGGAGATGTCTACCGGGGGTGTACGGATGGACAAAAGGGTGGGTTTGCAGGGTCGTGGAGAAGGCAGTGATTGGCTTGGATCTTACACCTGGCCCCACACCAGGGAAGTGTGGACGAGAAACGCGTCTCGGTAAGGTATCAAGGATAAGTTCTCTTATGGGAAAAGTAACGCACCTCTGCAGAGGATACTGAATTGTGACTGTCACTCCCTGTTCCGGGAAGGGAACTGTGAACGCGGCAGGAAAGGAACTCCATGAAGTTCTGGTCAACCTGTGAAGACTGACGGACATAGTTTTCAGAATAAAATAAACCTTTTGAAGAAATGTTTATGAAAACTTGCATTCGCCTACGACTTTCTGGTCTATGGATGTAGCTAGTGCATGATACACCTATTTCCTAATATGAACTTGTTGAGTACGCTCGTACTCATCCCACTCTTAAATCCCCTGCTTAGCTATGGAGGCACCGAAGGAGAAACTACCGTGGAACTCGAAGACAAAGGAGTCAACTGCAACAAGATGAAGAATCCAATCAAAGAAGTCAATGGAGCCAACTTCTGCATCAGCTATAGTGGAAACTTAGACTAGTAATGGAAGGAAGCCTTTCCCTAATCCTAGCACCTAAGTAGCTAGATTTCTATAGCAAGCCTAGTAGCTTTTAAGCTTAAGTTAGCAATAAGTTACACTACGAGTCGTTCTTCTGGAGCTTTATTTGAACTTTTACCTCACTGTAAAGTAGGAGGCTGTGTTGATCTTCTGTAAACAGCTTGTGTATCCTTCTATAGACATACCTTGGACTCGCATATGTTTCTGTTGTACCACTCTGAGAGATGTAATATGAGTGGAACGGTGTTTCACTTGTGTTATGTCAACGACTTGTGTACTGCACCATGCAGTGGTACGCTGGGTCATCACATTTTGTCTGAATTCGCCGTTATTTATCAAAATAATTCATCCATCCTGGGCGCGCCGCTGGGAAAAATGGGCTTCCCGGGCTAAAAATTACATCCATCCGGTGCTAAATAGCGCCGGATTTCGGCCTGGGAGCCCCAACGGCTGGGATGCTCTTAGCTCTCGGTACAAGATATCAAGTTGCTGGCAGAGGATTTTTCTTCAGCTTCTTTCCGTCATGTTAATCGATCTCCGAATGAGACAGCACATTTACTTTCCAGATCAAGTGATGTTTCTAGCTTAGGGTTTATTTCTGATTTTGCTTTGGAGCTTATCCGGAAGACTCTTTGTAATAATGTTAAGTGATCAATCAAGTGCCGTGTTTCTGTCAAAAAGAAAACTGCCCATGAAAGAGCGATTGGAACTGGAAGTTCCAAAATTGGCAGAGGACTATTGCAAAGACAGACGGGAGGTGGGCCATGCAGCCGCGTAGTGAGACATGCCACGCAGGAGCATAGCAACGGTGTGCAGTTTGGCACCCTTCCGGGTAAAAGGGTACGAACGATCTTTCCTGGATCATCCACGATGAACTCGATCTGGGGAAAACGTCCTTTGGGGGCCAATGGGGTCGGGGCGTCGGGCTCGGCAGTTGATTCGGGGAACTCTAGTTTTCCCGGTACCGACAACCACCTACACCCTTCCCCCACACCAGCTGCTCTCGGAAGAAGATGGTGGACTAGTAGTCCACAAGGCAACAACAACTTTACATTACACCTACGGCGATTTACACAAAAATAACCCTTTGTTGCAACTATAGCACAAACTGATTCTCCGGTGAAATTATTTCACCCATCTAACCCTTTTGTGTGGCGCCCCTCCCACGGGCGCCACACATGGCAGTGTGGCGTCCGTGCCTGCGGAGCCACTGTCCTAGCCGACGTGGCGCCCTCGACGCTGCGCTGGTGCGACGATCCGATGTGGAAGGATGTGTGGCGCCGCTCCCATCGGCGCCACACATGCTTTTGTAATTGCCCAAAACATACTGTAAAACAAAGCGTCTGGGACTTAGCCGTTTTGGCGAGGCTCTATATGTGGCGCCGACACCACGGGCGCCACACTTCACAGTGTGGCGCCGATGCCGCCGGTGCCACATATAGAGCCTCGCCAAAACGGCTAAGGACCAAGCGTCCGGAGCCCCTGGAACTTTTCAACATATAATCAACATATGTGGCGCCGACGCCATGGGCGCCACACAGTGCAGTGTGGCGCCAGTGGCATAGGCGCCACACATTGACTTGTGTTAAAAACATGAAAATTCTTGCCTTATTTAAACAGTTTTCAACACAATAATAGCAATTTCTATAGCAATTTCATACACATACAACATACAGATAGCACACATCATAGATCACATCGTAGCACATAGATTCAAACAAAATGTAGCAATAGAGACACGGTTCGAAATGACATAGGGTTCACAACACGATACTTATCAAGATAGAGTTCACAACACTAGCAAATGCATCTATCCTCCGCGACGTCCCCTCCTCGCGGGCTGCTTCCGGACGGCCAACCTTTTCGTCCGCTTGTCGTGGTTGTTGCTGCTGCTCCTCCTGCTCCTCCTCCTCTGAAGATAACGGCTCATCGTTCCTCATCTTCCTCAAATTTGATCTCCGCGGCGGCGTCTCATCCTCCTCAATCACAACCTTCTTTCCTCGGTTGACATAATCGTTGGGAGTGTATCGGGCTGGAGCCTTGCCCCTTGGCTTCAAGCGGTACGCGGACCGTGTGGCTTGCTTCTTGCGTTGACTCGCAATGCCTTGACTCGGGATGGTGTCGTCGTCGGGAATCTTCAGAAACATGAACACATGAGATTACAAAAAGTTGAAACTAGTAAGCACATGTTTGAGTGGTAACAAAATAGTCCAAACCTCCGCTTCTTCAGAAGAGGATGTAGCCGCAATTTCGGTGTCGCGGCAACCTAGCAAGTTGGCTAACCGCCGCATCTTTCGTGCAGTGTTCTGCGTCGTGGAAGTCATGGTTACAAAGGCACCCGAACACACTAGCTCACATTGAATGTTGGTGACCATACCTTAATGAAATGTCGCATCGGTCCGATAGGCTTGTCATCTGTATGGCTCTAATCCCAAACAATCTCGCACTCCTCAGCTGTTTTTTGGATCTCGGACCGCTGCGACAAACATATTATACAAAGTTAAGCCTAATCCAACCGAAAGGTGCGCCGGCGGGAGCTCTCTCCTTTGTAGTTGCTGGCGGCGGAGGAGCCATGCCAATAAGGTCCTCCATCTGTCTGCGCCACCCATCAGAAGCTGTGTTCATACACAGTGGCTCGCCCTCAATAGGAAGTCCAAGTATCATTGAGACATCCTGTAGAGTAGGGGTCATCTCGCCGGCCCTCAAGTGGAAGGTGTGCGTCTCCGGCCTCCACCGGTCGACAAGGGCGGTGAGTGCCGCGGCGTTCATGTTCGGCCCCCCCGGCTTACAAGCGTGATGAACGGGAGAAGACCGGTGGGCTGGATGAACTCCGTGTACCTCTCGTCATACGCCATATCCACCGTGACATGGTAACGAATCTTCAAAGGGTGAAGATCTGTTCTCCTCTCCGTCATATGAAAAGCCCGGTGATGCCTGTCATACTCTTGATCTAGAAGCCACACCATCCTATATGTTTACACAAATACACCATATTATGAGCCATTCCTAACAAATATGAGCAACACATACATGAGAATATATCCAAATAAGCCATCACACATACATCACATACATACATATACATACATATCTAGGGATAAAAAACCATATTATGAGCCATTCCTAACAAATATGAGTTATTCCATCACAAATAATAGGCATATGTAACAAATTTGAATGCATTTGCTAGGCAAATATTAGACATTTCAACACATACAGACATAGGGTTTCAACACATACATGTAAAATTTCATATCTAGGTTTCAACAAATCTATGGTTCAAACACATATACTAGAATGTAGATTCCACCAACATTAATTTCCATATCTTCATATCCAAATCCACCAACATAAATTTCCATGTCTAGGGTTCATATCTAAATCTACCAAATCCACCAACACTAGTGGATGAATCCGAGGGAATCGAAGGAGAATACCTTGATGAATGGATGAGGAAGGACTTGGCCGGCCAGATCTGACGAATCCTTGGTGGATTTGGTGGGGGGGCGGAGGTGAGGCGGGCGGCGGCGGCGGTTCTTCAGAAACAGAGACAAGGGAAGAGGAGAAGAAGAAGAGGGTCGGGCTGGGGGCGGCTCGGGCGCCACACTTAAGTGGATGTGTGGCGCCCTTCCGAGCGGCGCCACAGTTTCACCGTGTGGCGCCGATGGGAGCGGCGCCACACATCCCGCCACGTCGGATCGTCGCACCGGCGCAGGCGTCGAGGGCTCCACGTCGGCTAGGAGAGTGGCGCCGCAGGCACGGGCGCCACACGCCATGTGTGGCGCCCATGGGAGGGGCGCCACACAAAAGGGTTAGATGGGTGAAATAGTTTCGCCGGAGGGTCAGTTTGTGCTATAGTTGCAACAAAGGGTTATTTTTGTGTAAATCGCCTACGCCTACGGTACTCATCACGCATCCCAAACTACATAAACTGAGCCACGAGTGAATTCACATCTATTGATTGAGACGTGCGTGCACATGCACACTTACTAGTGGGCTAAAAAGTGATCAGTTCGGACTATACCTGAGCATTTCTCGGGCCGGGCCGACCAAGGCCCGACGTGGAAAATCTTGGCCCAGGCCCGGCCCGGCTCGATCGTTGGGCTGGAAATCTTGGCCCAAGCTCGGCCCATCATAAGGTAAGTCCGTCGGGTCTCGGGCCACGGGCCGGGCCGCTTCCTTAAATTGCACAAAATGATGGCCCAGACCCGGCCCATGCTGGCCATCGGGCCAAAAATCTGGCCCAGGCCCGGCCCACAGGCATGGTCGGGTCGGGCTTGGCCCGGGAATTTCGGGCCGGGCCGGGTTGCCCATGGCCAGGTATAGTTCGAACAACCAAAAAAGGAAAGTTTGCATTCCCGAAATTTTCCAGAAAAGGAAAGGCCCTACTTAATCGCGATCAATGTTACCAGCTGCTCGGACGTGAAAAATTAGAACCCACCCGCACACCACGCGCCCACGACCAGACGTACTACCCAGCAAAGGCCCAAACAAAAAAAATACTTCTACCTAACCTCAGCCCCACATCTCCAAGTCCCAAAAGATCTTCCCCAATCTTCTTCATCGTGACGACCAGGAAAGAAGATACGATCGAAGCACATCATGATCAGATCTGGAGCCAAAATCTTTTGAAGGAAAAGTAACTCCCAAACCTGGTGAACCTATAAGATCATCTAGAGGAAGCGAAAAGTAACGATCATACCCAAAGCAACGCCCGCCCCCTCTGGCCCTCCCCTGCATCTCCTTAAGTCTCCACCTCGTGATCTATTCGAGTATTGGTAGATTCTTAAAAGTAACAATGGCAGAACCGAAGCATATACAGTATTCACAATCACACGTCCATCTACATACATATTTGTAGTAGCAACACTAAAGGATCCATGCCATGTTTCCAGGTCTTGCCCTATAGAACCATTACAGCAGTCCAAAGAAAAACAACATTTTTTTCCCTGGAAACAAGTAGCATCCTAGCCAGATTGACATGAGAAATTGGTACTGCACCAAGTAACTCTTCGGTCTTGCATCAGAAGTAACATCATATGTGGGTTGTCCCTCAATTCCTGGTTGGCAACATAAAAGAGCATCTCAGTGGAAGTATTTATCTGTACTGATTGATAATGAGCACCTACAAGAACATCATCAAAAACACCACAAAAAGTTACAATGGGAAAAAGCATATTACTTTTTCTGTTATTCAGATCATGCAGATGCATGCTAACCCAAAGTAACTTTTCCTTAGGTTCTTAAACTAATTTTGGGTGCAGTCATAATGCTCCTCAATAATAAACAGTAAAGTTGCTTCCTAAGAATATGAAAGGTGTTTCTGCCTTAGTGACTAATTCATACACCAAAAATTCACATAATGTGACTTCTAAATTGACATGTAATAACATCCACTTAAGAATTACTTCTGGATCATCAAGGAATAACATCCATTCCACTTAAGAATTACATCTAACTTAACATATGGATTTACGTCAAAAGTAGACATGAAATTACTAATAGATCGACAAGGAGTAACATCCAATCAACACGTAATTACGTCTACTCTAACATATGGATGTTAGACCAAGAACGCAAAAGAAAATACTTCAAACTTGACAAAGAGTAACATCCCACGAAGACATAATTATGTCTAATCTAACATGGATTTACATCAAACAACACCGAAAAAATACTACTAGCTTAACAAGGAGTAACATCCCATCAAACATAATTGCTTCTAGCTTGGCAAAGAGTATCCCATGAACATACAATTACTTCTAGTTTTGCAAAGAGTAACTTCCCATCTACGGACGGTTACTTCTAGACGATAGTGAAGGAGAGGCAGAGGCGCATGTTCTCGACGGCTCCCTGCAGCGGAAGGAAGTGGAAGGTGGCTTCACCGCGGCAGGAGCTCCGATCGCTACCGCCGGCGTGCCCTTAAACTAGCGCGTGAAAGCTTGTCAACAAGGTTGAACGCATGAAGCTGATTTAACTGGATTAAATGCATAGTTCAAGGCTACGACTTGAAACCATTTGAGAATGATTCCATCATGTCCAAACCAAATCGGACTAATCTACTAAGAACTAAAGCCCAAATTAATCCAGGGAATTAACCCATTCAAACCAGTCCAAAGCGAGACCCATAGTAAAACCAAACTGAAACTCGGTCCGAACCCAAATCATTTCTAGGCCTAGTTACAAGCACAAATAAAAGATGAACTACCTCTGCAGACTGCTAAAACCTATCCCAATCTTGAAACTGAACTACCTACACTAAAACACTGAACTTCCACCTACTCCTATCTCATTCATACAATAAAATAAATAGTTACTTCTGGTTCAGATATAAATTTACTTTGGTACAAGTAAAAGCTACTATATGATCAGAGTTACTTTGCTATAAAATGTAGACTGCTAAAACCTATCCCAATCTTGAAACTGAACTACCTACACTAAAACACTGAACTTCCACCTACTCCTATCTCATTCATACAATAAAATAAATAGTTACTTCTGGTTCAGATATAAATTTACTTTGGTACAAGTAAAAGCTACTATATGATCAGACTTACTTTGCTATAAAATGTAGAGTTACTTCGGTACAGGTAAAAGCTACTATATGACTCAAAATATAGAGTTACTTCGCTATAAAACAGAGTTACACATCAATGCAATTAAAACCTACTCATAGCTCAAATATACAGTAACATCTCATCCAAAAAATAATAATGAACTACAACATCGCAATCTGAACAGTTCCATCCGGAACATTTTTTTTTCAAATGGGGAATAAAACCCCGACTTCTGCATCATGATGATGCACACGGCCTTTTATTAAGATCAAGAGTATTACAAAAGTTATTACATCTCAAGCGTCACCGAGGATTGATACAAGAATCAACCATCGAAAGAAACAAAGCACAAATAGACTACAGAAAATTGTATCCATCAATGTAGCCATCTATTGTGCCACCAACTGACTCGGCACAAGATATCCTGAGCGACCGTCGGGAGCCGTGTGCATCTAGTAACCATAGCATCTCGCTGTCCCTCCGGTGACGATGAGAGCCCACAACTGAACCCAATGTGCCATCGTATGGATAACCTGCAAAAAATGAAAAGATTGTTTTTTGTTAAAAATAATGTCATTCCTCGCCCTCCATATAGCCCAACATAAGGCCGAGACTCCAACCCAGATGAAAGCCTTAGATTGCCTATCAACTCCATTTAACCAATTGCCAAATATATCAAAATGCTCACAAAAATAAACTCTATTCAAATAAAATATAAAACAAAAATGTGTGTCAAAATAAAAATTCACTTATTTTTAACCTTATTAATTATGCCATTTCATTTATTTAAAATACAATTTGAATTCAATAATTAGTGAATTCCAAAATTAAATTTTAAATATTCAAGTAACT
Organism: Lolium rigidum; assembly: GCF_022539505.1. Classification (NCBI taxonomy): domain Eukaryota; kingdom Viridiplantae; phylum Streptophyta; class Magnoliopsida; order Poales; family Poaceae; genus Lolium; species Lolium rigidum. The sequence continues at coordinate 391,489 of NW_025899882.1, forward strand.
AGGTAAAATGTTAAGATTAATTTTCTTTACCATAATGGCATTCACTTAAATATTATTGATAATTCATCAACACTGATTTGCCTATTACTATTTTATATTTTCTTTAAATAGTACTAACTCAAGAGAATATTAAAAGCCAAGATTATTTTGATAATTAAAAATTTTGTAACTTAAACATTCTTTAATTAATAAGTTATTATTTTAAAACCTAATCATAATTATAAAACCTTAATTCTGGAAATTAAACCCTAACTAAAATTTGTCTTAATTCTTAAACCTTTTCAAAATAATTAAATGATAAGGCTATTATTAATTTTGTGCAAAGTACTTAATCACATTAATTCTAATACCAAGTATTACTTTACACTACAAGAAAAGTTCTGATAGACAACGTCTCAAAATCCAAGTATTACTTTAAGAATTGGATCATAATTTAGAAACCTTAGTTTCAATTTGAGTAAGACCTTGATCCCATTATTTTATGTGATCATTTGAAAATGCTTTAACTCTAAAACCCTAGTTATGTGCCACATGTGATCATGTGAGATTTACTTGACATATAGAACCCTAATAAGAAACCATTGAATGCATGTTCATGATCCACCAACATAAAACCAATTCACATGAGCTTGTCATTTCATGTCTCTATTTTGGATTAAAACCAATATGATCCAATAATTCCACCTAGGTATAAACCCTAGCTTGTTAATTAGAGTAGTGCCATTGATCACCAATCCATTATACCACACCATTAGGATCAACCTCAACCATCAAACCCTAGTAGAGCCATAATGATAAACCCTAGTACCAATCTTGTGTAGCAATTCACCACACATGCTCCTAATCCACTAAACCCTACTTAGGAAATGATAAGCCACTTAGCTTAGAAACCATTAGAGATTATTTAGTAAAGTAAATATGAAGCCATAGTAAACCTAATAACAAACCTATGGAACCATCTTAATAACTATCCTTTGATATAATGTATATGGGAAACCAGGGTAATAACCCTACCAATACTTGCTACATATGAACCCATTCCACTTAAAGAACCCAACTATTTTGTATTAGAAAACTAAATGAAACCATTAGTAAACCCTAGAAGCCATAGCTCCTATTTAAAGTAGTCCTTATTCTTATTAACCTGTTCTTCAAAAGTTATTCTTTTGAAGTACAACTGTTAACCAAACCATAGAACCCAAAGTTCTTATTTGAAATACTTATTAAATCTTAATCAACATGTTCTTCAAAAGTTATTCTTTTGAAGTATAGTATAAGTAATCATCAACCATGTTCTGTAGAACTTAAAATTGACAACTATTCTTTACATATTATTCCATCACTATTCTTTATGAGTATGATTGTTATGATGTCTTATATCACTTGGATATGATTCTAATATAACCAAACCCTAATAAGAACCTTGTTTGAGAATCATTCTAAAAGTGCAACCAACCCTAAAGAAATCTTTACAACTACATCATAAATCATCGAGGTTAGGTTACGCTCGGGACGATTGCATCTCATACTATGCATTATAGCATTTTTGCCAGTTCTTTAAACATTGTCCTTACCGGACGATAATGGTATTTCAGCATTTGGAGTTCTCACGTATCGAAGCTTTTGCCCTGCATAATCTTGCGATCAAGAAAGGCAAGTTCATCGCTTGCTCATGTCATTTTATTATTTGTATCAAACTATATGCAAAGTACTATACTTATCACTCATGCATTGAAAAGCAAAGTATTATTTTACAATTATGAATATGACTATGTGGTGGGCAATGGAACCATGGTATGTGTTGATATGGTGGAGGTTCCATTGCATGGGTACTAGTCATCTAGGACTAAGTACCAATGCCAGGTCCCGGTGATTCTAGCGCCGTACATATCGCGTTGACTATAAGATCTATAATGGCTCGGGGAAGTCATCCTGTATCTTTT
>NW_025899883.1:0-25946 GCF_022539505.1 Lolium rigidum
TCACTACAACATAAAAGTCATGTAAAGACGCTCAATTTAGGAGCTAAGGACGCTTTATTTCGCCTCTAAGTGGTTGTAGAGCCGCTTCTGGAAAGCGTCGCAGAAGCGTCTTCTTATGCACCGTCTCAAAATATGTAGAGACGTATTGAAAGCGTGTTTAGAGAAAAACTGAGACGTTTTATAAAGCATGTCTATGCCCGTATTGACGGTTTGGGAGCTGACCATGAACATGCACTTACATGACGTCTCTACCAAATGTTGAGACGCATTTAGGCGTGGTATTCAACAAAATCATTTGAACTTTTTAAATTAGCATATTATCGCCTTATGTAGTGATGAATGGAGAAAATTCATACAACTTGAAAATCAAGAGACATAAAAAAGATGAAATTTGATCGATAAAATAAATATATTAATCAAGAAAATTTGTCCTTTACAACTTAATTGTACATACATACAGAAAGAGGGGCACAAACAAAAAAATACGTAAGTACTAATGTACTTCCGACTAGCTTGAATCTATCTAAACTTTTCCATGTACATCAACACTGATGGGTCTTCAGTGCATCGCGTAGCTTTTATCCAAGTGGTGTTCTGGTGTGATTCATTAACATTCTGCAAAAGTACTTTCTGCAAAAACACTTGAAATATCACTGATATATCTTCAAATACAAGTATTCATTTGGTTAGTCTTACAAATTAAAGGTGGGTACAAAACCATTTTTATCATGATCAATGATTGTTCAACATTGGCCAAAATATGTACTTCTTAGCATCAGGGTAGTTAGAAATAATTATAACTCTGCATAAAACAATCTTACTTGCATTTAAGAAAAAACATATAATGAATAAATATGGAACACATCAGTTTGTAATATTTTGCAGAACAGGTACCATGCTAATACTAAAAATGGTAGTTAGCAGTGTTGGAATTTATTTTAAGTTTAAAACTACATATTTAGATTACTTATGGGAAATACTTTTGTACACCCACGCATGGGTGTGGGTGTTTCCATCACCGTCCATTTATTCCTTGAGATTCGTGCCCACCATGGTAGATGGAAAGATTCCTTTCTCTCTCCTCTTTTTATCCGAATCTCAAAGCACAATGGACGGTGCCGGAAACACCCACACCCATGCGTGGGTGTACAAAATCCACTCTCGATTACTTATTAGCTTTAAGAAATATACATACTGCTGACCTGATCACTTAACTTATCAATTCACTTGTGGGCACTACAACTTGAAGCTTTGATGCATTTTGTTGATCCCTATCAGGAAATAAGGGACAGTACCGTTAATTGGAGAGAATTTGACTTAAAAATGATGAAAGAAATAAAAACCTGGCCTATTTAATATATCCGGAAGCCTTACACATTGGTCTCAATTACCTACAAGATGCAGCAACCTCAATTTTTCATTAGCTTCAAGAAATAAGTACATTGGAGTATCTTGTGAACCTTACCAATCCACTTCTGGGCAGTACGCGCTTTGATGCATTTTAGTTAAAGCCTATCATGAAACAGGGGTTAGTGGCATTGACTAGAGACAAATTATGGAAAAATGATGAAAGGTACTGAAGAACCTGAGCTATTTATATATCACTTTACTGCTCGCATGGACTGTAGTTGTCAACTTATGTGTGTTGTACTTGGAAAGCCAACAAACTTCATATATTCATTCCTTAAAATATAGAACAAGTTGCATGTTAGTAAACTACCAGTAACTCCAATTGGTCGAATTTAATCAGATCCAATGACCGCTTTCTATGGATTATACAAGAATGACATAAGTACTCAAAAACGCATGAATGCATGTTCATCTTGAAGTTCAAGAATAGATTGGCATACCAAAATGGAAATTGTGATAGAAATCTGGGGCGGCCTAATCCAGCTTTGCATTAGTTCATGATTTAATCGAATTTCCGTTTGATCATGCTTATATCATGAAATAGATAAGTTCCATGTATTTAATCAGCTCACACAATTAGCCACAATAACCTACAGACTGCAGTCCCCGACCTAGCACTACGTTGTTTGTTCGAGTTCAAATCAAATGAATAAACTATTAGCTAGATTGATTGAGCAAAAAGGAAAGAACCAGAAACTTCCTGACATCTAGGAAGCGCTATTGGAGAGACTACGTACCAATCAATAGATACATGATCGGTAAGAAAAAAGATACACGGTGAGATTCAATTGGTACTAGAACATACCCGTGGAGCCTCAGCAACATAGATCGAGTGGCCCGGCTGCGAGATCTCATGAGCGGGTGGTGAAGAGTGGAGGGACTAGGAGGAAAGTCACAGCAGGATGGGAAAGGGCACCGTCGCACCATAGTCCGGCTGGATCGAAACTTTCTTAGCGTGGAACCACCGTTCTCGATCGGATGAAGACCATGTCCCAGCGAGGCAAGGCGATGTGTAGCCAATCGTCGCACATAATTCGCCGGAGATGCCCCCGGAGCAAGGATCTAAAGGTGGCGGCGCTAGGTTAACAAAGATCTGCTCGTGCGCTGTTTAGAGATAATGTAGATCTGTTCGTGCTTGGTAGGAGAGGGAAGAGATAAATTGGAGAGTCCATGGATTTTTTTTAACGATATTAAAGCGCTCTTTTAGATTACTGGGTGGGAAGTTTTCAAGCAGCGGGAACGTGAATATTGTCATGGCGAGACGACCACTAAAACGTCTTTAAAATCGTCTTTATTTATGGATTAGATTTGCACATAAAGACGAAAACAAAAGCGTCAATACTGAGGCGTCTCTACGTGTCATTTTTCTTGTAGTGGGTGATGAATGAGGTCGCCTTTTGGTCAGACTCCTTCATCCGGATCTGGTGATACCCGGAATACGCATCAAGAAAACACAGAAGTTCCGCCCCTGCCGTCGAATCAATGACTTTGTCAATGCGCGGCAGGGGAAACGGATCTTTCGGGCAATGTTTGTTCAAGCCAGAGTAATCGATGCACATTCTTAGTATTTCAGTATTCTTTTTGGGTACAAGGACGGGATTTGCGACCCAATCAGTATGGATTACTTCTATTACAAAACCTGCCTCTAGTAACTTTGCTAATTCCATTCCTATGGCGCGGCGCTTCTTATCTCCAAAGCGTCGCATAGCTTGCTTCACCGGTTTAGCCCCCGGGTTTATGTTGAGGTAGTGCTCGGCGAGTTCCCTTGGTACTCCGGACATGTCAGAAGGTTGCCATGCGAAGATATCCATGTTAGCGCGGAGAAACTCGACGAGCGCGTCTTCCTATTTAGGGTCCATGTTGGCTCCGATTGAGACTTGCTTGGTAGCGTCATCTTCCTTGAAGTTGACTTGCTTGGTCTCTATCGCGGCCCTGAAGGAGTTTTTCTGTTCGAAGATCTGCTTCTTGGTGGTCTGCATTTCAGTCGGATCCACCGCGGCTCTGTAGCCTTTCAGCTCTTCTCCGGATATCACAGACTCTGCGAAGGCGGCTTCGCCCAACTCGCACTCATGAGCCTTTTTGTAGTCTCCGGTTATGGTGATCATACCGTTAGGACCCGGAATCTTGAGCTTGTTGTAGATATAGCACGCTCTTGCGTGGAACTTGTGGTAGGTGGGCCTGCCGAAGATGACGTGGTAGGAGCTCTTGAAGGGCACAACTTCAAACGTGATCTTCTCTTCGCGGAAATTGTGAACATCGCCGAAAGCCACGGGAAGTGTGATGCTGCCGAGGGAGTTCGCCTTCTTACCCGGAACCACGCCGTGAAACTCAGTGTTGATGTGTTTGAGCTGTTCCTTGGTGAGGTTCATCCGCTCCAGAGTCTCCAGGTACATGATGTTCAAGCTGGCTCCACCATCCATGAGGCACTTGGAGAAGTCATACCCGTCTATGCGGGGACTTACAACCAAGGCGTAGTATTCTTTTGGCACAATTGCAGGATGATCCTCCCTGTCAAATGTGCACGGAACTTCCGACCACCTGACATACTGCGGCACAGCCGAAACCGTGGCGTTCGGGATCCGGGTAGCTGACTTTGTAGCGCGGACGGTTGGGGTTCCGAGGAAAGTGTGGTAAGCCCCCACGCTCTTTTTCTCGAATGGGTTGGATTTACTCGCGGACCCTGCCTTGGGATCCGGCGAGTTATCATCCTCATCCATTGCCTCGGAACTGTCTTCCTCTTTATCCTTGTTCTTGCCCTTGCCTCCTTTGCCGCGTGGGCGGTGCTTCCGGGCTCGCTTGTATCCTGCCTCCGGGTCGTTCTTTAGGTCGTTGACCCACTTGCAGTTGCGGTTGGTGTGAGTGGACTTCCCTGTAACCGGATCCAAGTGGGCCATGCATGGCATGTCTCTATACTCCTCGTAGGTTTGTGGGGCGCGGGATCCGCCAGCTGTGACCTCAGTGCCATGCTGCTGACCCCTGCCAGCTCCGCCTCCACGGCCGCGTCCTCTTCCGCCTCCTGAACCTCCGCGTTGGAACGCCATGGCGACCATGTCGGATCCGCCACTCTTCTGGTCATCAGGGTTTTTGCGTTTATGGCTGCTGTTGTTGCCGTTATCACGGTTCTTCTTTTGTTGGTGTAGAGGGACTGCTGTAGCTGCGATATCACCGCCTGCGTCATCATCGGCGGCAGTATGGTCGCTGGCAATGGAGATCATCTCATCCAAAGTCAGTTTATTTGCGTTAGCCAAACAAGTGAGCTTATGCCTCAGCAATCCTCCTCTCTCGCAGTCCACCAATGAAGGCGTACATGGCAGTGGTGTGGTCGACGTTTCGCACTCGTTCCTGCATGCCAACCATCGTGTGAGGAAGTTTCTTGAGGATTCTCCCTTCTTCTGGATACAAGCTTGTAAGTCGCTTGCCGTGGCAGGTCTTTTGTAGGTGCCTCTGAAGTGTTTCTCGAAAGCGGTCTTCAGGTCAAACCAGCAAAAGATGGAGTTCTTCTCGAGGTCGCTGAGCCAGATCCGGGCTGGACCTACAAGGTACAACTGGAGCATGCGGTAGGCGATATTAGGGGTTCCTCCGGCAAAGGTTATTGCATTATAGTAATCCTCAATCCAGGTATCCGGCCTTTCGGTGCCATCATAATGCTTCAGGTTTCCGGGTAGCTTGAGGTTCATCCTTGGCTTTGGTTCCTCTCGAATCATCCTGCCAAAGCACTTCGGTCTGATGTAGTCGATTCTGTATTCGTCGAGGTGTTCCCGCGCATCGCGCGAGCCGTGGCGGGAAGACTGTGAGCGAGAGCGAGATCTCCGGCCGCCACCTCCGCCTCCACCTCCGCCGCCACCGCTAGGTGGTGGTGAGGGAGATCTGCGAGGGGGACGATCCGACCTCTTGCTTCCGCCTTCGGATTCTCCCCGGCCCTCCCGGTGCTGGCTCCGGCTTCTGCGGCTTCCTTCGCCGTGGCGCTGGCTGCCCTGGTCGTTCCGGCTCCGGCGAGGTTCCGGATCGCGCTCCTCATCCCGACTCCTTCTAGGCTCGGGCTCACGATCGTTGTTCTGGTTCCGACGAGGTTCCGGCGTGCGCTCCCTGTTTCTGTTTCTTGAAGGCAGCACGTTGTCGCGGATAACAATTCCACCATGCCCCTGAGGCCTGGTGTTTCCTGCTGGACTACGGCGGCGAGAGGGTCGCGGGTAACCGTTGGGCGGAGGAGAGGGGTTGCGGTACTTGTCCCGTCCAGAGTACATTGCATCCTTTCCCTTTCTTGGATCTGACGGTGGCGTCTTTGATGGTACGGGGATCGGATTTGGGTGTTCCCTGGCTTCCCTTCTTCGTTCCGAGGATCCGGTTCGCGATTCGTCATCTCGATGGCGATTGTCGTGGGCGTCCTTCTGCGCAGTGGAGACGCAATGCTCTGGGTTAGACTCCAACTTGCGCGAAGTGTCTGCCTTGCTCTGCTGCTTGACCGCTGAAGCGACGAGCGTGCGAACGTAGTCGATGTCAATCTCCTCGTTACTTTTCTTCAAGATCTCTGCAGCTTTCGTCATATTGTCCTTTGGGGTTGCGAACGGCTGCTGCTCCGTTGGAGTTGCGAAGGTGATCTTGCGGGGAGCTATCAACTCACGCCGGACCTTTGCGACCTCCTGATGAGCTTCAACGATCTTGTCCTCCCAATGCTATCGGAGTTCCTTGACTTTCGCCAGTCCTTCGTCCACCTCCTGCTCACGCTGGATGAAGTCTTCCACAAAAACTGCGGCGTGCTTCCTTTCCTCCAGCATGGCGGCTGCGGTGTCCTTAAACTTCTTGGCTGTGGCCAGCAGCTCCACTCTCTTAGCTTCTAATGCTTCTACGTCTTCGGGAGTGATGGGTTTGTTAAGAATATCCGAGCGATAAACCGCATCCATGCCTGCTTGTGCGACCATCTCTTCAGGCGACGGAGGCTCTCCGAGGAAGAATCCCTACGGGGTCGCTCCCGCGACATTGGAGATCCCTGATGGGATGGCTGGGGGTCGGATTGGGTGCCTGCCTCTTCTGATCCGTGTTCTCCCAGCGCCGCTACAGTTGCAAGTACCTGCTTTGGTTGGGCGGAATCAACTTCAGGCTGATCACCGTATCCATATTCCTTCACCTTGCGATCGAACTCTTCAGTGTCCATGGTGAAAGTGCATGGAGCCCCCATGTGTGGTTTTGGTAATTAATGACAATCCCTATGGACTAATGTTTGCATTGAGTTATATTTGTAGGAGTTGTCCATAGGCAATTCTTGAACCATATGTTGGCTTCAAGGTTGCAATAAGAAGAATTTGATGAAGGATATCAAGTGTCAAGTATGTCTTGAAGATGAAGATGGAGTGAGCCCTCAAGTTACTTCAAGACATCAACATGATGAAGAATGAAGAAATGAAGTGCAAGTTCAAGATGAGCCATCTCTAAGAGATCATTTGCTTGAATCTTGCCATCCATATGGTGACCATGGATATGTGAAGATGTGCCGAAGAAGAAGCTCTCCCATGGTGGATTATGGGGGAGCAATCCACAAGACTTCATCAAGCAAGCACAATCAAGAAAGGCGTTTCATCTTGTTGTGATCAAGATCGTCTTCATCGAGCTCAAGAGGAACGCGCAAGGTTAAGGTTTGCTCTTGATAGGGTTTCTTTCTCACCGGTCTCATAGTGTAGTTGGAGACCGGTTTATAGTTTAGTTGCCGTACTATCAAGAGGGCTCTCGAGTGAGTAACTCGATCGTATCGTTCGGAGAGAGCTCAAACCTTTGCATCCTTGCATCATCTTTCTTGGTTGTTATTTAGATCTTATCCATGTGATGTTTTGGAGCTTGTGCTTATTCTCATGACAAGCTCTAGTTCATCGAAAACGTATTTTGCATAGATCTCTTATTGCGTTTTCGAGTTTGGTGATTTTCTCGGTTTATCATGTTGAGGTGTTGCACCTCTAAAATTAATAGAAAATCACCCCCAACTAGTTTCCATATTTTCAACAAAATTGGTTTCGTCTTGATCTGAGTTTCCAAACTCTAGATATTGTCTTTTGAAGTTTATCTTCTATTTGATTTAAAGGAAAAAGAAAAAGAGGAGGCAGCCGGCACTGCCGGCTCCCGCGCGCTGCACTGCCGGGCCGCGCGGCACCTCCGGCCTGCCCCCAGCGGCACTGCCGGGCTGGCCCAGCTCGAGCCCAGGCTCCGCCGCTTGCTGGCCGCCTACCGCGCGCCGCTCGCCAGGCCCAGTCGCGCGCTGCTCCGCTCGCTCCCCCGCCGCCCCGCGCTGCTTCGCTCGCTCGCCCCGCGCTGCCTCGCTCGCCCAGCCGAGCCGCTCCCTGCCAGCGGCACTGCCGGCCATAACGGGCCGGCACCGCCGGCCTCTCTCTCGGACGAGCCCAACGGGCAGATTTCCCGCAGCCCCTTTAAATAGTCTTCTTCCTCCTCTCGTTTTTCTGTGGCTTCACACACTTTTTGCTCTCCTCCATTGCTAGTTTTTGAGAGCTCCCTCTACCTCAAATCCCTCCAATGATTCTTGAACCTTTTTAAGGGAAAAGGAAGAGGAGATCTAGATCTACAATTCTACCAATCAAATCCATCTCTTTGTGAGTGGAACTCTCTAGATCTAGATCTTGGTGTTCTTGGTGAATCCCTTTGTTCTTCCTCTCTTATTCCCCCAATAGCTTTTGTAGCTTTGTTGGAATTTGAGAGAGAAGGACTTGAGCATCTTTGTGGTGTTCTTGCCATTGCATTTGGTGCATCGGTTTGAGTTCTCCACGGTGATTCGTGGAGGTGAAAGCAAGAAAGTTGTTACTCTTGGGTTCTTGGAACCCTAGACGGATTCTAGGCCTTTGTGGAGATTTGTTAGGAGCCTCCAATTAAGTTGTGGATGTGTGCCCCAATCTTTGTGTAAGGCCCGGTTTCCGCCTCGAAGGAAATCCCTTAGTGGAACCGTGACCTAGGCCTTTGTGGCGAGGGTCACCGGAGATTTAGGTGAGGCGCCTTCGTGGTGTTCGGTGTGTGGTGTGAGTACCGCATCTTGGGGTGAGGCCTTTGTGGCGTTGGTGTGCATCGAGCAACCACACCTCAAGGTGAGCCTCTTGTGGCGTTCGGGAGCACTAAGCAACCGCACCTCTCCACCGGAGATTAGCACTCGCAAGAGTGTGAACTCCGGGATAAATCATCGTCTCCCGCGTGCCTCGGTTATCTCTATACCCGAGCTCTTTACTTATGCACTTTACCTTGTGATAGCCATCGTGCTTGAAGTCATATATATCTTGCTATCACATACTTGCTTGTATTGCTTAGCATAAGTTGTTGGTGCACATAGGTGAACCTTTGTTTAGAATAAGTTGTTGGTGCACATAGGTGAACCATAGTTTATACGCTTTGGGTTTGACAAAGTAAACGCTAGTTTTATTCCGCATTTGTTAAGCCCATCTCGTAAAAGTTTTAAATCGCCTATTCACCCCCCCCCTCTAGGCGACATCTGTGTCCTTTCACATGGATTGGGTGTCTCCGGAAATTGGGCTTAGGTTTCCCAAAATTGACTCTTCAGCCGGAGTTCCGCTTTCTCCGACAGCCTCTTGCTGATCCGGAGCAGCGTTGTTTTCCGGGGCCTCGACCTGCTCGGGACCAGCTCCGGCTTCTTGAGGGGCGGTTCCGGCGGTATGGGCCAAGAAGTGCACGAAGTGACACCTTTGCTTTTCTAACACCTGGGAGACCCAGGCGGATCTGCATTGGTCTTCCACCGTTATTTCCTGCTCAGGGGCGGATTGGGTGGGATTTGATTTTTTCAGATCTAAGGCGGAATCTTCGCCAGGAAGTTCCTGCGTCTCAGATCGGATCTTCGCGACTGCGTCCTGCTCAGCGGCGGTCGCGTCAGCGCTACTTACCAGTGGGTTTCCGTCGGAATCGACGGTTTCCCCGATGAAGATGTGTATGCCGCCAACTGGGACGATGGAGAGCTTGACGGGGTCGGTTTTAGCCGGAATCCAACACTCATCCGGAGGGACGATCGGCAGATTTCCGACGTAAAGGACACGCCCCACAGCGATGGTGTCGTCGTAGCTTCCCATGGCGGAACCCTCCCGGTTCCGGCCTCCAGACGCCGCGAGCCCCACGGTGGGCGCCAACCGTCGTTGCCTATCGACGGTACCTCGGAGGAGGGATCCTCACGAGGGGAGAAGAAGTAGGGGCCATAGGGCGGAGTGCACACGGGACGGTGGTACGCGAGTTACCCAGCTTCGGAACACCTGCACGATGACAGGGCCTACTGCTGCTTGTCTGGAATTATCTGGGCGCTTTCGCGTTGTTACAATGAGTTGTGGTTGTGCCTCTAGGGCTCCCAGGATCCGGCTTATAAAGACGCACGGATCTAGGGTTTACACGGAGAGTCCTAGCCGGAATACAAGTTGCCTAACTATAGTACAATGTCTTGCCGTATACGTCAAGGATCCGCCTTCCTTCAAGTACGTGCTGGATCCGGACACTTCATGGGCCGTCACGGATCCGGCCTTCTTCGTAGGTCGGTAGAGATCCGGCTTCCTGTTCCTGGGCTGGACTTCATCCTTCAGGATCTACAGCAACTGGGCCGCCCGATGGGCCACATGCCTCATCACCATCTATGGGCCACCCGGGCTTGCCGGATCTAGGTCATGCCGTTGATATACCCATAAAGTATACCCACAACACTAGGTGTTGGTGAGTTCTGGACATATAGTAAGGCCCATGATGACTAGTAGGTTTTATAATGATCCTTTTGCCAAAGCATGTCTTTGCTTCCATAGCTCTAGTGATTCTTAATTTTCTAAATTAGAAAAATATATTTATATGTTTTACACAATATTTAAATAAAAGTTTAGACATAGTCAATGATGTAACCTACATGCATGCATTTTGTGTGTGGTAAGATGGGCTTATATGATATATATACTAGTCGCGTCTGTGTGTTGCCATGTGCCACTTATGTTTTTTCTCTTGCCATACATGGAAATATAATATACACACAAATTCATATATACTCGAAAAGATAGCTACATGATATTCCAAAAACAGAATGTTGATACTTTGCTTAAAATGTTATTTGATGGAAATAACCAATAATTCAAAGTCATATGCATAGAGGGAAAAATCGAACATTTATCTATTATTAACTATGATTCAAATTTTCTTGTATATTGGAGATGGCTTCAAGAGCGAAAATCCATTTTGGCTCATAGGAGTAAATACATCCACTACCAGAAAAAACATACTCCTTTCTGGTTCCGGCAATTCGAGGCGAGGACGCTTGCACTAGTACTTCCTTCCTGGTTGCCGAAGCGCGGTTGCCATTGCAAGAACCTTTGTGTTAAGGAACGAGTAGAGCATCCACTGCATTTTTCTGATTTTTGGAGGGTCTAATTGTAAAACATAATTGTACTGATCGTTCGACAATTTTTAGGATCGGAGGGAGTATTTTAAATTGTGATGCGGCCTAAGGCCTCGTGGGTTGCCCGATCTCACGAATTGACCAAGGACAAAACGGGGAAGAGGGATGAATACGAATAACAGGATAGACACACACACGCACAATTAACTCAATACAATCCGGTTTGCTCTCAACGGCCCAAACCACTGTCCCGATAGGTACACTCAAGGAAAAGACACGAGATAGAAGTCCCAAGTGAAAGACCGGAAACTTAAAGGACATAATCTTAGAAGGGTGAAAATATCAAGATTGATAGATCCAAAGGTAAGCAAAAGACCAAGAATTGATAGAAGTCACAAAGAGGAAAGATCCTTCAGTGGGGAGATCGAGTGATACAATAGATATAATCTAAGGAGGGTGTTTCCCTAATGCACAAAGGGGTAATGGGCATAAGCCATATTTCATCTCAATTCAACTCTAGGGTTTCTAGGTGGGGAGGGGGGACTATATATAGAGAACCACGACCTATAGGGGTAGCTTGGGTAAAAGACAAAAGGTACACATAACACAGTGCGCGGCATTCTGATGGGAATACCAATGGTGCCCGGCTGGACTCCGGTTTCATTCTAGCGAGGGTTTCGGCGAGCCAGGGCGGGCACCGATCAGCTTAATTGGCGTGGGGGCCGGCGGTGCCAGCTGTTGTGCCGGTTTGACCATATCTTCTTCTGTCTTCTCTTCCATGCCTCCCTAATCTCGGTCTTGAGTTCGGTTCTTGTTGTTGACGCACATGGTGCAAAGAAGACCATAGGATGGATTGCATAAAAATGTTTAAAAAATCCAAAAAAAAATTGAGGTTTACTTTCAGACACTCCATGCTCACACACGAAGTTCAGCGAAAAAATATTACTTTTGTGGCCTCTGCAATAAAAGATAATGATGCTCCAAAATAGATTTTCACGAGACACTTTTTTATCCTTTTTCCATAATCCAAACAGAATGTTTTTTCCTACGGAACTTTTTTGATCTAACAAAGGATGTTCGGATGTACACCGATAAACTTTCAATTTTTTTAAACATTTTGCAGTGGATTTAAAATATAATTTTCCTAATAAGTGCATCTAAAGTGAGTATATTTTTTCTAATAGGAGGCTCATGTACATAGTTTGCTTCAAGTTGCGACGGATAGTCGTGTTTTTTTTCCATGCAGGTACGCGTGTGGAAATCTTATATGGGTTACAAGAAAAAAGAATTGGTGAAAGCCGAATTAGCTTTGGAAAAAGAGAAAATAGACCGTGAAGCAAGAGAAGCCAAGTGACAACCTGACAAGCACAAAGAGAGGAAACAAGAAGGCTAAAGGCAAAGCTATAGTACCGAAATGGTGTGGTACTACCCTTCGCCAGGATGAAGACAGTTATCCTACCGCAACGTCCACATCCAGGTGCAAGAGAGTATCAAAGAACTATGCTCCTACATGGAGGAGGACGCTAACCCGCCAAGCACGGGCAAAGGGATGGGTCCCTAATGGGGTTTATCTTTTGAAACATCGAGGGTTCGAAATGCATCATGAGCCTATGAATTTAACAATGCTTCAACAAGAGATGGCCATCAGAGACACCATAACGTTCTGAAAGAATACATCAGCCTGCATCGTATTAACGTGGTTTATTTACAAGAAACTATCAATAAGGACGTTACTGATCAGGAACAACGAAGCTTAGAGATCGGTGATAAATTCTATTGGTGTTGGCAGCCAGCCAACGAACATTAAGGGGGAATGTTGTTGAGCCTGCGCGGCAGTGTGTTTGAGGTTGGCGCAATTCATAAGGTTCAATCTTTCCTGTGCCCTTCAGTGCTTCATAGGGGCTCTAACCGCACAATGAAAATTTATAACAACCCATTTTTTTCCTTCTTCAAAATATTCCAAGTAAAACATTTCCCTCCTATTAATTTTTTTCATTTGCCTTGTCTATGAATTCTTTAATTCTCAAACCTTAGCAAAGCTTGAGAATATTTGGATTTGTCCTCTTACACTTTTCATTCTATGATATGTGTTGATCCATTACATATTTTTCCAACCCCAAAATAATTGAAAATTATTTTATGGATCTATTTTAAAAACTCTTATTTCTATCTTTGCACCCTATTTTATATTCTTCTAAAAATTCTCCAATAAATAGGAAGTGATCCCTATGACTTATAAAAAAATTACAAAAATATCTCATGGTCACTTTAGACCAACATCAAAAAAATTCAAAATTCTATTTTCTTCCTATTTCTTATTCTTTTTCAAAATAGTTTACAAAATATTTTTCTTGAATGCACCAAAGCCCAAAATAGACGCCACTATAGTGCACCAACGTCATACCAAAAGCTTGGATCAATTGCATGTCAAAAACCTCACCAAAACCTTCTGAAACAGTTTCTGCTGATTTGAATTAAAACAATGACATTACAAAATATCTCCCCTGGATGGTCAAGTGACCATTTTATGTTCACCTTGAGCAGGCTTGCAACATACAAAAAGCTAGCATTCAAAACTGTTAATCTTGACCGCCGAAACCTTTTCTGAACTTCGAAAATATTTGCATTACCAACTTTTGATTTTGGAAAAACAATACTAAGAAACTCTTCGCAATTTGAATTTGGTGAGGTATCCACGCGCAGGTGAACGTATTGCTTCTGAATATCACATCTGAATCGAAGAAACTGCAAAAAAAAAAAAAAAAAAAAAAAAAAAAAAAAACTTATGCAAGATGGACTGTTTAACTTTCTTGATACAAGATAAACCAGCATTAGAAACTCATGAACACCTGAATGTATTGCTCTAGTTTCAAAAAAAAAATGTATTGCTCTCCTCCCATTAAAACAGATCGAACTGGCTTGCTACTCGCTATTCACTACCAAGTTTAAGCTTAGATAGGAAGAACGCTGGCAAATCCACTTCAAAGGGAACGGCCTTCCAAATACACCCCATTTCACGGAACGAGTCAGTCACCTCCTCCATCACCGGCGCCCCTGTATTGATATCAACAACATACACTCGTTTTACATTGTCCTTTATGAGCAGCACACCGTTCATCTCTGTTATTAAGCACGCCGGTCCGTTCATCTGCCGTTGCTCGGGTAGGTTCAACTCAATCAGAGAGGGAAACCAGCCTGCACCATCGTCGTTGCTCTCTCTGTCGTCTTGCCGCGTCCATGTTTCGAGCCGGCGGCCATCCTTGTGCAGCCAAAACAACGAGAGTGCGCCACCAGAGGTGACCCTAAGGTGTGGGAAATCATGGACTCTGATGTTGAAGTGCTTCACTGGTATGGAGATCTTCGTCAAGAGGGCGTGGCTTGTTTCGGCACCGCTAACGCTAAGCACGTAATGGTGCAACATGTTGTAGATGAGCCAGTGCGGTGTGCCATGGCGCACAACGGCATTGTCCGGCCAGCAGGATATCAATTCGCGGCCGCCATCTGGCTTCTCAAAGCGCTGGTATCTCCTGCTCCAGCCAGGCTCGCTGGAGCAGAACGTGTAGATCTTGAACATCCCAGACTTCACGACCATGGCTATCACTTTGAAGAACGCTGAGTAGCCAGGCAATGGCCGCCGTCGCCGTCGCTGCACTACTCCGCTCGAGCGGAGGTCTGCATCCGTCAAAATAGCATAGTTTTGTACCCTCCATCCTTGGTAGATCAGCGGCGGGAGAAGGTCGCTCGTCCCGGCGATCGGGTCGCATACGGCCAGACGGTCAACGCTCTGCGAAGGATGACCAGCTGGTTCCCATCGGGTGAGGCGGACGAGGAGGAGGCCGCCCCGCGAGGTGACCGCAACCGTGCCATCCAAAAAGCCGGCGTCGTTGCCGGGTGGAAAGGAGACCATGGAACTGCTGCCAAAGCTGATGGCCAGTCGCGGAAACGGGACGAAGGCGGGGGCGTTCATGATCCTTTTCTCTCCATAGCACACCGGCCTGCGCTTGGTAAGGAAGAAACCAACAACAGATGACGGCGGGTGGTGCACGCGCTTGGGCCAGATGTCGACGAGGAAGAAAGGGTCGGCGATGAGCCGGCGCCATCGCTTGCACGCCGTGGCGCACCGGAACAGCTCCGCCACGTCCGTTACGCGCGCCAGGATCTCGACCACCAGCTCGTCCGGAAGCGTGGACGCAGAGCTCGCTCTCCTCCTCTTCATCTTCGTCGTCTGGGGGCGACGTGAACGATGTTCCATTGGGTTTGGCGGCGACGCCTCGTTGGACGCCACGGCGTTAAGGCGACCCGGCGGCTGGGTTTTCAGGGACGCGGCGGCGCCTCGCCTGCATGTGATTTTGGGGATTTTAGGTTACCTACAACATATCTGCATTTGTAGTGAACAAGATAGTCAATATGAGAATACGTCGAGCCGAACCTGCCTTGGGCCTGGACCCCTGGCCTCAAGAATGAGAAGGCCAAGGACCGATCCACTGTAAAAAGAAACAACGTCTGTGGCAACATGGGCTTATATCATATAACCTACATGGGCTTATATTTAAATAAAAGTTTAGACATAGTCAATGATGTAAATAAAAGTTTAGACATAGTCAATGATGTAACCTACATGCATGGATTTTTTGTGTGGCAACATGGGCTTATATATATATAGTGCGTTGCCATGTGCCACTTAAGTTTTTTCTCGTGCCATACATGGAAACATAATATACACACAAATTCATATATACTCGAAAAGATAGCTACATGATATTCCAAAAATAGTATGTTGCTACTTTGCTTAAAATGTTATTTGATGAAAATAACCAATAATTCAAAGTCATATGCATAGAGGGAAACACCGAACAGTTATCTACATTAACTATGATTCAAATTTTCTTGCATATTGGATGTGGCTTCAAGAGCGAAAATCCATTTTGGCTCATAGGCCTAAGGCCTGTGGGTTGACCGATCTCACGAATTGACCAAAGACAAAACGGGGGAGATGGATGAATACGAAGAACATGATGGACGCGCGCGCGCGCACACACACACAATTAACCCAATACAATCTGATTTGCTCTCAACGGCCCAAACCACTGTCTCGATAGAAACATTAAAGGAAAAGAAACGACGTAGAAGTCCCGAGTGAAAGGCCGGCAAATAAAAGAATAGAACTTTAGAAGGGTGAAAATATCAAGATTGATAGATCCAAAGATAAGCAAAAGATCAATAATTGATAGAAGTCATCAAAGAGGAAAGATCCTTCGATAGGGAGATCGAGTGATACAATAGATATAATCTAAGGAGGTAGTTTCCCTGATGCACAAAGAGGTAATGGGCATAAGCCATGTTACATCTCAATTCAACTCTAGGGTTTCTAGGTAGGGAGGGGGGCTATATATAGGGAACCACGATCTATAGGGGTAGCTTGGGTACAAGCCAAAAGGTACACATTACACAGTGTGCGGTGTTCCGACATGAAGACCAGCGGTGCCAGGTTGGGTGCTGGTTTCATTCTAGCGAGGGTTTCGGCGAGCCAGGGCAGGCACCGGTCAGCTTGGCGTGGGGGCGGCGGTGCCAGTTCTTCTGCCGGTTTGACCGGTTCTTCTTCCGTCTTCTCTTCCATGACTCCATGATCTCGATCTTGATTGTGGTTCTTATTGTTGACGCACATGATGCAGCGAAAACCGTAGGTCGGACTGCATAAAAATGTTTAAAAAATCCAAAAAATAATCGAGGTGTACTTTCAGACACTCCATGCTCGCACACGAAGTTTCGCGAAAAAATATTACTTTCGTGGCCTCTGGAAAAAAAACATAATTTCTGATGCTCCAAAATAGATTTTCACGAGACATTTTCTTATCCTTTTTCCATAGTCCAAACAAAATGTTTTTTCCTACAGAACTTTTGCGAGCTAACATATGATGTTTGGATGTACACCGAGAAACTTTTTTTTATTTTTACATTTTGCAGTGGATTTAAAATATAATTTTCCTAATAAGTGCATCTAAAGTGAGTATATTTTTTCTAATAGAAGGCTCATGTAGATAGTTTGCTTCAAGTTGCCATGGATAGTCCTGTTCTTTTTCCTTGCGGGTACGCGTGTGGAAATCTTATATGTGGGTTACAAGAAAAAAGAATTTGTGAAAGCCGAATTAGCTTTGTTGAAAACGGTGTTTCAATGCTTAGAAACAAAGCCCGCCCCGTCGGGTGAGCCGGACGAGGAGGAGACCGCCCCGCGAGGTGACCGCAACCGTGCCATCCAAAAAGCCGGCGTCGTTGCCGGGTGGAAAGGAGACCATGGAACTGCTGCCAAAGCTGATGGACAGTCGCGGCATTGGGACGAAGGCGGGGGCGTTCATGATCCTTTTCTCTCCATAGCACACCGGCCTACGCTTGGTAAGGAAGAAACCAACAACAGATGACTGCGGGTGGTGCGCGCGCTTGGGCCAGATGTCGACGAGGAAGAAAGGGTCGGCGATGAGCCGGCGCCATCGCTTGCACGCCGTGGCGCACCGGAACAGCTCCGCCACATCCGTTACGCGCGCCAGGATCTCGACCACCAGCTCGTCCGGGAGCGTGGCCGCTGAGCTCGCTCTACGCTTCATCTTTCTGTCAGGGGCGACGTCGCGATGTGCAACTGGGTTTTGAGAGCTGCGGCGGATCTTCCTCCCGGCTGGGCTAACGCCGACCCTTGGGGCGTGTAGTTTCTCCTATCCCTTTTGGGTGCCTTGGTGCCAAAGGGGGAGAGTGAGACCTTATTAGGTTGCTCTCCGTTGGGTATTTGCATGGGGGAGTCACAAGCTCGTGTTGGCTTTGATTTTTATCGCTTGTGATTCTATTTATCTTTGTGGTGTCGAACTATGTTCTTAGTTTATGTGGTTTGTAAACTTTATCTATGTGTATGGTAAACTCCGGATGTGAGTCTTCTATGGTTATCTATGTGTGCATGATCTATTTATCTATATGCTTATCACTATGTTGTATTGCTAACCCATGGAAGACGGATGCAAGATATAGGGGGAGCTTCTTATGTATCAATGCTCATATATAGGGGGGAGCTCCTCTATATCTCTCACATTCTTGTTGTTTACACTATTCATTCCTTGCAAATATTTGTGTGAGAGTGGATTTGGTGACCTGGTGTATACGTGAGCACGCATCTATTATCGTTGGATTCGCTTTGAGATTCTGACCTCATGTCTAACGCCGTTTAAAACGTTCAGCTGGAGACACATGGTCACGTTCAGCTGGAGACACACCAGAGCTACTAGTAGACATCCAACGGGAAGAGGAAAAAAAGTGCGAACGAAGCTGTGCTCTGCTGCCGCCGGAGCCGCCGCAGCTCCCCAAGCCCGCGCACCTCCCGCTCGCCCTCGCCGCCACCACCACCTCCGCCGCCATCACCTGCCGCGGCAGCTCCTCTAGCGGCCGCGGCCGCCGCCCGAAGGCCAAGCCCACCGTCAATTTAAGCCATATCCTCTTCCCTCTCCGAGTGCACCAATTCCCTGTCAATTTCCTGTTTCTGGCATGTGCTTCACCGGAAGTTCCGGTCGTTTCGGCCGGTACTTCCGGCTGGATCCTGTCTGCCAGTTTCTGCCCGCTGTTCCTGATCTGTTGGTGGGGTTTCTGTGGGACCGGATGTTCCGGCTCCAACGAGCGGAACTTCCGCCCTTACGATTCCTCCACTTAACCGGTCGGGAACGGGGAGGCAGTTCCTGCTCCCCACTTTTCCCCCATCCAAGATCTGTTCGTGCTCTCTCTCTCCCTGTGGCGGTTGCAACCTCTCCGGCTGGATCTCCTTCCTCCGGCGACCTCCGCCAAATCGGCTCCGTGGATTGGCATCCCCTCCCTCTCCTCCACCATGGCTCCTCCTGGTTTGTGCCCTCTCCCTCTCTATGTGTGGGTAGACCTCACTAGATGAACTATAGGGCATACTCTAGGTTAAGCTATGGTAGAACATCTCTAGATGCCTTTTCCCTACTAGATCTTGCATAGGATGTTGTGGTAATGCAGTTCACAATGCCATTGCCGCGGATCTGGTGAGAAAATGTTGCTGTCTTCGAACAGCCGGATGTTCCGGCCCTGTGCGCCGGAACTTCCGCCCCGGGGCGGAACTTCTGCCGGTTCTCACCGGAACTTCCGGCCTGGCCAGTTTTCTGCTGTTTACTCAATATCCTGTGCCGGCTCTGGTTTTGATCTCCTTGCTTGTGTGCACTCGTTTTTCATCTCTATCCTGTTGGTTGCATCCCAGGTGGCTCCAAGAAGAGAGGCAAGGCTCATGTGGATGAGATTGAAGAAGAATTTGAGCAAACTCGACCATCCAAGCTCACGGCCCGTCAACAATCCGCTCAAAGGCATAAGTCACCCGCAGTTCGAGGCAAGAATGTTCATGTGTCAGTGAAGAACATGCAGTATCTTGAGTACAAGGAGCTCCGGGATGTGAACCCTTACGTCATCCCTCGGAACAATAGGGTCACGGATAAGCGCTTCCACAATAAGACTCAAGAGGAGATCTTCTATGAGGTCTATGTGCCCTTCAAGAAGGGAGTAGCCCCTCAACACGCCATTGAAACCGCCAAGATGGCCGCCACAAGATACTTTGAAGAAGCATATGCTATGTGTGGTGAGTTTGGGCTCTATCCCATTATGGAGCTCACCAAGGACTACGATATTGGGTTAATTCATCAATTCTATGCCACCGTTCACTTTGATCAAGATGAAGCTAGAACTTTCCGGTGGATGACTCATGAAATTCTTCTTGAGGCTAACTTGGCAAGCTTTGGACATGCTCTTGGATACCCTCGCCTTCCGGGCGTGGATGCAAATGGTTGGAGGTGTCATGATAGTTCATTTGCTCAAACCAGGGAAGTCTTGGAACACCTCTATATCAAAGGTTGGGGTATTCCGGCAAGAGTGCGGATCTTCTCCCTACTTGGGACATCATGCTTCGTGTCTACCGGGAAACCATTGGACCCAAGGGTGGCAACCTTGATGAGTTGCACTTATATGAAGTGGATCTTATGGCAAACTCCTTTGCTAAGAAGGGCACCGGTGAGAGGCTTGATGTGATGGACTACATCTACCATGAGATGTGGTCATGTGTGATGGAGAAGAAGCTTCCCTCATTTGCTCCTTACATTATGAAGCTCATTGAAGACACTTGGGTTGCTACTTGTCCGGCTCCTATCCTTCACTCTATTCCTCTCAACATCACAGCTCATGAAGTGAAGGTTCTTAGGACCAAGCGCCACAACTCGCCCATTGAAGATGTTCCCCCCATGGATGAGAAGCCACCTAGCTGGGCTTCTAAGCTTGCTCGCCGCATGCGTCAGATCTTTTGCCTCACCTCTGCAGTCAATCACCGTCAGTATCAGCAGCATGCAGAGGCCAAGAAGTCTCGGGTTCGTCAGAAGAGCATTATGAGGGCTTTAGATGTGGAAGTGTCTCCTCCCGGATCCGAGGAGAATATCACTCCGGAGGCTGAGTGGGTTTCTCAGCATGGTGTTCCTCTCCCGCCAGATGGTCTCGAGATCGAGTCTCCTCCTCGCACTCCACCCTACCCCGGCGCTCCATCGGATCTTCCTCCCGGCTGGGCTAACGCCGACCCTTGGGGCGTGTAGTTTCTCCTATCCCTTTTTGGTGCCTTGGTGCCAAAGGGGGAGAGTGAGACCTTATTAGGTTGCTCTCCGTTGGGTATTTGCATGGGGGAGTCACAAGCTCGTGTTGGCTTTGATTTTTATCGCTTGTGATTCTATTTATCTTTGTGGTGTCGAACTATGTTCTTAGTTTATGTGGTTTGTAAACTTTATCTATGTGTATGGTAAACTCCGGATGTGAGTCTTCTATGGTTATCTATGTGTGCATGACCTATTTATCTATATTCTTATCACTATGTTGTATTGCTAACCCATGGAAGACGGATGCAAGATATAGGAGGAGCTTCTTATGTATCAATGCTCATATATAGGGGGAGCTCCTCTATATCTCTCACATTCTTGTTGTTTACACTATTCATTCCTTGCAAATACTTGTGTGAGAGTGGATTTGGTGACCGGGTGTATACGTGAGCACGCATCTATTATCGTTGGATTCGCTTTGAGATTCTGACCTCATGTCTAACGCTGTTTAAAACGTTCAGCTGGAGACACGTGGTCACGTTCAGCTGGAGACACATCAGAGCTACTAGTAGAAATCCAACGGGAAGAGGAAAAAAAGTGCGAACGAAGTTGTGCTCTGCTGCCGCCGCAGCTCCCCAAGCCCGCGCACCTCCCGCTCGCCCTCCCCGCCACCACCACCTCCGCCGCCATCACCAGCCGCGGCAGCTCCTCTAGCGGCCGCCGCCGCGGCCGCCGCCCGAAGGCCATGCCCACCGTGTTCCCGCCTCCGCCGGTCCGCCGCCTGGTCTCCACCTCCCTCCGCTGCCTCCTCCCGCGCCTGCGCCCCCTCGGCGGCCGAGGATGTCGCGGTGTTGCTGCCCTCACCGCCCTCGCGGAGGCCTGGCGCGCGTCCGGCCTCGGCCAGGTGCTCGGCATCTGGGCGGCGGTGTTCGGGAGAGCGAGGCGAAGGAGGATGAACGGCTCCGGCGGCTCGCGGCGCTGCTGCTCGGGATCGCGTTCTGCGCGCTCGCCTCACGCTTCAGGGGTGTCGCATTCTTGGAAGGCCTCGAGAAGACGGGAGGCGGCCGGAAGTTAGCGCGGATTTTCCTCCATTGATTGATTGATTTGGTTCCTATGTTCGATTCTTGAGGTGTACTTGCCCAAATTCGGGATTGCGGCGCCGGAATTATAGCTTTCCTTTTGCGGATATAATCTGGTTCTTGAACTGTCGATATGATTTTGTCGCATTTTTCATGATTCTACTTGGAGGCACATTGCTGCCGTCCTGCTTGACATTGTGTTTCTGCTACTAGATGAGATGGAAGTTGTTCGAGTCAACGGGGGACCGCGGGGCAGCCATGGTGGCCCAAATCGATTTCTTCCGATTCCTGAGCTCGTTGTGCAGCTCGACATGAGCAACTGCTCCTGCCCATTCTCTGCCGCGAGCGAGGCAACCATAAACGCGGTGCCTGGGTAGCAATTCCTCTAAAAATCCTATCTATTCATGAGCCATGTACCTCAAATCCCTTTTGTTTTTTTATGATTTGTTGATTCGACATGTTTTGAGCACCAGATTTCTATGATTCGGTGCCAGGAAAAATTGCTTGACGCTGATAGGAACCGTGTGGCGAAGCACAAGGGAAGGGATGATCCAATTCCAGGAGCTTGAGGGGAAGCCATGGTGGCTCAAGTCGAGAGTCCCCATCGCCGCCCACCTGCTGTAATGGCGACTACTTCTGCAGTCGCGGCCGTCGCTCGCCTGCGGTTGTCCCTGCCGCAGCTGAAGTCTCCGTCAACGCCGGCCCGCTGTATCTGTATTCACGCATCTAAGGACAAGGTCTAAGGAATCATGTGAAAAACAACTTTTCGGTAGCACATCACCTCACGGGGGAACTAACGTCGTTAGACACATGTCGACTTCTGGACGCGTGCTCACGTATACACCCGGTCACCAGGCTTCATCTGATACTTGTGTTGTCATCAAACACCAAAAAAGGGGAGATTGAAAGAACATTTCCCGCCCTTTTGGGTTTTGTGTGTTTGATGTCAACACTAGGTATATATTTATGTGTGTTGATGTAGACAGGTACAAGATTTCTGTGTATAAACATGGCTAATGGATTGGACTGACAAAACTGAAGCTTTGCTGGTTTTTCTCTTCGGGCGGAAGTTCCGACCTTTGCCTGCGGTACTTCCGCCCAGGAGCGGAAGTTCCGGCTACCACCAACGGAAGTTTCGCCTCTGTTTCTCCACTCAGAAGACCCTCAGCGCCCCTCTCAGTTGAAGTTTCGAAAGCTGGCCGGAAGTTCCGGTGCAGTTGGCCGGAAGTTCCGGTCAGCGGAACTTCCGCCCAACTTCCGGGCAAGTTCCGGAATCATCGCAAATGTGGCTCAGTATGTCCAGTAAGGTTTTCTCGCAATTCCGGAACTTGGCCGGAACTTCCGGTCGCCGGAAGTTCCGCCCTAGTTCCGCCCCAATCTTTTTTGACCAGGTCGTCTGACGCGGAATCTTCCTGGCGGAAGTTCCGGCCCTCTTGGCCGGTACTTCCGGTGCCAGCCGGAACTTCCGGCCCTCCTGGCCGGAACTTCCGGTGTTACTGAAAAATGTCCTAACGGTCAGATCTGAGAGCTCCAATCATATACTACCTCCGTTTTAAGGAATAAGGCGCCCTCGGTTTACGAGTTTTTTGTTTGACCAAGAATTACTTTAAATAGATAAAAATTATTTGTATAAAATTAACATCATTAAAAAGTGCTTTTTAATACCAATCCAACGATACTATATACATATAATATAATCAAGATTTTGTTGCTCAACTTTTATGGTCAAAGTTCGTCTTGGAATACGCGTGCGCCTTATTCCTTGAAACGGAGGTAGTAAATAGCTCTCTTCTCCAAAGGGACAAGTTGCTCAATCATTGCACAAAAATCTGCCAAGTCTTCACCACCATTAGAGCCACCTCATGAACACAAGATTTGCAAGATCTCCTTCCTCCCCCAACCAAAGCTCTTGATCTTTGGAGATTCGAAGGAGAAGACACCGATCTACATCCTCACCGAAGCGATTTACATTTCCCCCTCATTTGTTTGAGGGCCCTCTTGCTAGTGTTCCTTTTGGTTCCCTAGTTGATTGTTGTTGATGTGTTGTTGTTGTTGATTGTTGTATTGCTACAGATTTGGGAGCCTCCAATTCAGTTGTGGATGTGTGCCCCAAGAACCTTGTAAAGGCCCGGTTTCCGCCTCGAGGAAATCCCTTAGTGGAAGTGGGCTAGGCCTTCGTGGCGTTGCCCATAGGATATCTGAGTGAATCCTTCGTGGCTGTTGGTTTGGCTTTCGTAGCAACCACACTCCTCCAAACATAGACGTACCTTCTTGCAAAGGAAGGGAACTACGGGAATCATCTCCGTGTCTCCGCGTGCTCCACTCTCGGTTACCTCTATCCTATTATATCTCGTATATTGTGTAACTATATCTTGCTTAGTTGATTACCTTGTCATATAGGTAAATTCACTTAGTTGCATATCTAGAGAATTTACCTTTGTGTCAAGCCTAAATTGAAAAAGAACTAAAAATTGGTTAGCACCTATTCACCCCCCCCTCTAGGTGCGGCATACGATCCTTTCAATTGGTATCAGAGCCTCGGCTCTTATTTCGGGCTTAATCGCCTAAGAGTATGCCGGACGACGAGCCTGCGGAAGGGGCCGCTAAGGTGGTGTTATCGCCAGATTTTAACCGGATCAAGAGATGGGCCGTGATTGAGATGAGCTTAGAGGATATGCATGTACAATATTTCTGAATCGGCCTTGTACGGGAGTTTGGGCTAGATTGCCCTTGTATTTGTACATTATGGTAGATTTTGTTAGAATTAAGAGATAGAGTTTAGCTCGTACACGGGTAGGTTTATTTCCAAATTAGAAAGTCCACGGACTATAAATATGTACCTAGGGTTATTGAGAAAGGAGGACGATCACGTTCACAACAAACCAATCTAGGCGCATCGCCACGCCTTGTTTCGAGGGTTTCTTCCGGTAAGCAACATGCTGCCTAGATCGCATCTTGCGATCTAGGCAAGTATCGTTTATTCGTTGTTGGTATTGCTCGTACTGAAGCCTTTTTGATGGCGAGCAACACCCTTATCGTGGATGTTTTGGGGCTGACGTCGATACTTTCATGATATGCTTGCTTAGCTACGCTGCCCCTCAATATCTAGCTGCCTTTGCACCTATCTTGGGTGTAAGGGCAGCATCTTGCTTGTTCTTTATTTAGTAGATCTGATCCGTTATAGTTGTTCCTTGTTCTCCAAGGATTGGTTTGATATCCGCATGGTTAGGCCTTGCAAACGGGTTGAACGATCCGGTAATGCGTAAGGTATGGTTTACTAATCCTAGAGGGATTGTTCCGGGGATCGACTTCGTGTTGGTTTTTAGGCCTCTTTAGGATTGGTTTTCCATCATCGTGCGTATCTGCTAGGCTCAACTACGTGTAGGATGTTCCGGTTATGCGGTGAAAACCCTAGCCTGTCGTAGATTGATTTAACTTTATATTGATAAAGCAGGATCCCCATGTTATCGTAAATCCAACGTGAACCATGGGGTAATCGGCTCTTTGAGCCGATTCACAGGGTAACCTAAGAGCCGATCGGGGCTCGTATTTAATGTTTACGTGTTTGCCATGCAGGAAACTAATCGAAGCAATCCATCACCTTCCTGACCAGGTATAGGTCAGGTGGCACGCCCTTGCATTAGCCAGGACGTGTGCCGGAGCATTGCGGGCCGTCGCCCGAGGGACCAGGGCCCTCCAGCAGTCCTGGGAGCCTCCCGGCTCTCCGTGTTGCTCGTCGGTGCTCGCCGGTGGGTTTTGGCAGGCAACACATTCTGGCACGCCCGGTGGGACCTTCTACAGCAACTATGTCAAAATCTGCAGCTGAGATGGCAGACGAACCAGTCACGTACGCAGATCTGCCTGAGGAGCACAAGAAGAAATATGATGAGATTAAAGCCGTCTTAGAAGCCGATCTCATCGGCTCTTTCACGAAGACCCGTTCACATGGCATCAGGTGGAAAGGGTTCTCACCCGAAGGCGTTCTTGATGATGTAGACCTGTCTACCCCTTCAGAGGAACGCACCAGAGCTCTACGCCAGGAAGTTAATTACATGGTGTCTCATTCTCTACACCGTCATTCTGAGAGCTTGGTGAACGCTTTCGAGCGCGTTGCGGTTCGCGTGATTCAGGAAATCATGAAGCATCAGTACTCTCCGTCAGGACCTACCCTAGGGACTCACCAGGGAGAAATACCGTTCCGGCACCGGACCGCCGCTGCCATTCGCGCTTGCAGCTCCGCAGCTACGTGGTTCACTGGCGTACGTCGTCTACAAGGTTGGAGGCGATCCTGGCTATTGCCAATTCCTGTATGAGCCGCCTAAAGAGATCCCACATGGATACGTGTGCACATACGTGCCGGACTGCAATACCTTGGCGCGCACGAACCAGATTGTCGTCGTGGTGAACGAGCAGATGCCATAGGATG
This sequence comes from Lolium rigidum, assembly GCF_022539505.1. NCBI lineage: Eukaryota > Viridiplantae > Streptophyta > Magnoliopsida > Poales > Poaceae > Lolium > Lolium rigidum. The sequence continues at coordinate 25,885 of NW_025899883.1, forward strand.
GCTTAAGTTGGGGCCGAATGGACGTATGAGGATTCGGGGGAGGGTTTGCGATTAGATGGGAA
>NW_025899884.1:0-17990 GCF_022539505.1 Lolium rigidum
TCTATGATGTGAAGATTTGGTTCTACATCCGGGGTGATCATTGGGCCAAGCCAATGCGGAGACAACACGTGGACGCCACGCATGCAAAGCCACATGCACCGACCGTTGCTTCATTTTGCTAAGAAGAAAAGGTAGCTCTTTATTCTACTGTGGATAGATTCCCATCTATTACTTTTGAGTAGGAAAAAAATCCCCAAACGCTGAATCCCCTCCAATTCATAACCCTATAGTGAAGAGAGCAGCGGCAAGACCATCGAGAGTTGCGGCGAGCGGCGAGCTACGGCCATGGTGGGTTGCAACGCCAATCTAGGAGGGGACGTGGACGAACCGGCCTTTTAAATATACGAGTGTCCATGCTAATTTATGTCTTTCCTTTTCTCCCGAATTTAGGTATCTATTATCAAGTGCATCTTCATCTCCAGGTTCAACAATTAGTAATCTCACATGGTTGTCAATCACATCTGTATCAACATTGGTCATTGTCATAGAATTCATGATGCGGGGTGGCCTTCGGTCACCTCCACACCAAGACCAACAAGTCCCCCAAGTGGACCGATGACACGAGCCCGAGTCAAGGCTCTCCATGATGAGGTGAACTCGCTCCTCACCACCCTTGATCTTGGTACCCCTTTGGATGGATTGCTACCTCATGCCGGCGTGTTATGTGTCATTAGGTACAAGGAGCATCAAGAGCACGAAGAGGAGGACACACCATGGTCAAGAGGAGGAGAGGAGCAGCTGGACGCGAAGATGGACATGGAGCTGGACCGGAAGTCGCCCGAAGAGCGCAAGGAAGAGAAGATGGACGGCCGGTCCAGAACCCGGTCTGCCGGCCGCCTCCGGCCGGTCGCCGGTCCCATAGCCCGACTACGACCAGGCCTCCCGATCAGGCCGCCCGGTCCAAGCCGGGATTTGCGCTCGTGCCATCCGGGCACCATCCGGGGGACTCGGAGCCTCGTCCGGTTGTCGCCAGGTCCCGGGCCCGGCTGCGGACCGGCCTGCCCGGTCCCGAGCCCGGCTCGACCAGGCCTCCTGACCGGCTCGCACGACTTAAGTCACCTATTTCGGCTCCGAACCGTTTCACTTGTACCTTTTCGGCCCATGACGCCTTGTAAGACTATATAAGCCCCCGTGGATGCCCCTAGACCTCCTTAGACTTGTTTTGAACTCAAACCTACCTTTGAGCTTAGTCTCCCTTGGGTATCATCCCTCTGTAATCAAGGCACCTTGGTTGTTGACTTTGAACTTGTTGAGTGAGATTCTAGTACTTGTTACTCTCTCTCCCTCACCAAGTTCTTCCTCTCCAATCCCAATCTCTCTCGGGAATTCTACCGCGTGTCTCTTCCTCGGAGATTCTATTGGCGTGGTCCATCGAGCCACGGAGGTAAGCATCGGGTGTATCGGGTTGGTGTGCGTGCGTGAGTCTCGGAGTTCCTCGTGCCCGTCGTGTTCTTCGTGTTCCTCGCGTTCTCCCATCTCTCCCCTTGGTTTCGAAGTCAATCCGCGAGATCGGGCCACACACGGGGTCTTAGACCTCATCATATGGTATCAGCATCCTTTGGTTTCCGCGGATTTGACCCTCCACCCACCCGATTTCGTCCCTAGAAAGTTTTCCAAAAAATCCCAAAAAATAGCCCCAAATTGCCTCTTGACCGATCTGTGATTTGGTTGCGTTTTGAGTGGTTTTGGTCCGTGGATTTGGTGTTGTTGTGCTTGATCTACTATTTCCCCAACTTTGAGCCTCCAATTCCATCGTTTCCCTTCGATTTGGTCGATTTGGAGTTGGTTTGGGGAAGAACAAGAGAGAGAAATCGTGCGATCCGGTTGAGCAGCCGGTCAACCGGACTACTGAACCGGCCGGGCCAGCCCGAACCCGGTCGACCGGCGCGTGCAACTCGGCCGAGGCCGGTCCAATAGCCGGTCCAACCGGGCCGCGGACACGGGCGCAGCAACGCCCCCTCCTTCGACCTCGTTTTCCGGCGATCTCCACCACCACCACCACCACCACCACCACTATCGCAGGTATAACTTGCAGCTTTCACCTTGTAACCCCTCTTCCTTTTGCGATCTATCCCATCGAGCATTGCTTGTCTAGTGTTGCGAGACATTGCACGTGGCCCCGCATTGTGAGGTGTGTGTGTCGCGTTGAGTAAGGCACCCAAGCAAACACTCGTGTGGCAAGATAGCAAAAGCGAGGCTAACGCTAACATAGTGCGTGAAAAAGCCCCAAAAACACAAAAAGAGTGCGAGTAGCACCATACATCCATACATCCATACATCCATACATCCATACGCCCATACATACAAAGTGTGCAAGTGCCACCATATACAAAAGAGAAAAAGCTTTTAAGCAAAGAGAGATACGAGAAGAGAGGTCACGTGTGAATCTAGTTGTCTCTTCCTTTTGCAACCGAAGCTTTGGCTCTCCTTGTGTTAGTGTGACACCGAGCACTTATACATACAATTTTCCGCTCACTTTTGGTTGCACTAACCCCGCTTATCTCGTGTGTGTGTTCCACAACTTTTTCCGCGTTTATAGTGATCTTCGCATCGACACTTGGATTTTTGGATTTCCACCACTCTTAACAACATACTCGATCTTGGATTTGTCTTTTGGCTTTCCACAACACTCGCCTAACACCATATTTTCTAGCTTTTGCGTGTGGTTTTGCGTGTGTTCCCGATACACTTGATCTTACTTTCGGCTTGGTGGATTGCCTCAATACTATCTTACCTTGGTAAGAGTGCGAGGTAGTCTCCTTCCACTAACATACACAACCTAGTGCTTGTCTTTGCATCATGGATAGGAGCGGAGATGATGCAAGGGAGGGAGAAGTCCTCCGCAACACCGAGAGGTTGGCTACTCAACACAACCTATGGACGCAACGCCAAGAGTTCAAGGAGCAACTCCAACTCTTCGAGACACGCATCGATGAGCAATACGATGAAGTGGCACACAACTTCTCCGTTGTGAACCAAGACTTGGCTCTCCTTCGCGAAGCTACGGACAACTTGAATGGCCAAATGGCGGCCAATGATGCGAACATGGAGCGGCGCATGGATAGCCTCGAGCGCGCCATCACCAACTTGGGTCGTCATCGCCGACACCGCTCTACTTCATCATCGTCAAGCTAGTCACAAGATTACTACTCTCATGGTCATCGTTCGTCCTCAAGCTCCTCCTCAAGGCATGAAGACCATCATCGACCTCATCGCTCACATGCTCGTCATGAAGACTCTCGCTCCAACTCTAGGCGAGGAGAAATACATCGCCATGCTCGTCCACAAGAACGTCCTCCACAAGATCGTCCTCAACCGGATGGCCATGCCCACCATGGGCGTGACGGCCACCCACATGACAACGTCTTCCACAACATGGAGCCACATGGTGATGCTCAAGGCCATGGACATCAAGACCAACCGAGGCGTGATCTTCGCAATCATCCTCGCCATGACCAACGTGGAAGAGGAGACCCACCACATGAGCAAGATGAGAGGGCCATCTTTGGGCGTCGTCAACCACCTCGTCAAGATCTTCAACCACATCCTCACCGTGAACCAAGTGAAGCAAGTGTGCACCTCCAACGCCAACCCAATGCTATGGTTGGCCGTAGAAGACCTCCTATTCCTCCTCAAGCCGCAAGAGATGAAGGTGCCCCTCCTCGTCGAAGAAACTTGGAGGATGAAGAGAACATGTTTGGAAGACTCAAGTTCACCATGCCAAAGTTCAAGGGAGAAGAAGATGCCGAGGCATACCTCTCATGGGCACTCAAGGTTGACAAGATATTCCGCATCCACAACTACTCCGGTGCCAAGAAGGTGGCTATGGCGTCTCTTGAGTTCGAGGACTACGCAAACACTTGGTGGGAGCAAGTCCTCACTCTTCGAGAAGAGAAGGGTGAACCCCCAATTGACACTTGGGAAGAAATGAAGAAAGAGATGCATGCTCGTTTTGTCCCAACGCACTACATGACCGACCTCTTCAACAAGCTCCAAAAGTTGAAGCAAGGCACCAAGACCGTCGAGGAGTTCTACAAGGAGATGGAGCTCACTATGATGCGAGCCAACATCCAAGAGTCCGATGACCAAACCATTGCTCGTTTCTTCAATGGCCTCAACTATCCCATCAAGCGAATTGTGGAGTTCCAACCTTACTCCAACATGGTTGAGTTGATCCATCAAGCGTCGAAGGCCGAGCGCCAAGTGATTGAGGACATCAAGTACTCCAAGGCCAAGACCTATTTCTCCTCCAAGCTCGCTACATCGACTCATCCTACTACATCAACTCCTCATGCTACAAGTGCCAAGGCCGACGTGTCCTCTACAACATTCAAGAAACCGACTATCCAAAGTCGCATGAAGCAAACGGTCTCCTCCACCGCCTCCTCTAAGGCATCCACGGGACCCTCTAGTGTCACTTGCTTCAAGTGTGGCACCCAAGGTCACAAGTCGTTTGAGTGCAAGAACACCAAGGTCATGATCACTATGGAGAATGGTGATATCGAGACGCTTGATGAGGATGAATATGAAGCCCTTGTGCAAGCCGCCGTGGAAAGTGAAGAAGCTTATGAGCAAGAATGTGGAGAAGATCCTCTCTTATGTGAGCATGACCCAAGTCCCTCACTTGTGGTCACAAGGGTGCTAACAACTCAACCTCAAGCTAGGGAAGAACAACGGTGCAACATCTTCCAAACCCGTGCCGGAATTGGTGGCAAGTCGATCAAGGTCATCATAGATGGTGGAAGTTGCCATAACCTTGCAAGCACCGAGTTGTGTGCGAAGCTCAACCTCACTCTCCGCAAGCATCCTCACCCTTACCATATCCAATGGTTGAGTGACAAGGGCAACGTCAAGATACAACATACCGTCACCGTCACTTTCAAGATTGGACCTTATGAGGATACTATTGAGTGTGTGGTACCCATGACGGTGTGCCACATGTTGCTTGGCCGCCCTTGGCAATATGACAAGAAGGCTATACATGATGGACTCTCCAACACATACACCTTCAAGGTCAACGACAAGAAGTTCGAGCTACGCCCCATGACTCCTAGCCAAATCATCGCCGACAATGCGAAGGCTCTAGCGAGGGCACAACATCACTCCCACCATAGTGAGTTGAGAGGGGAGGGAGCGACCCACCAAATGGAGAGTGAGCGCCACAAGCCATACATGAGTGAGCGAAAGAGCGTCCTCCTAGCCACCAAAAGCGAGTGGAGAGAAGTGCAAGCAAACCCATCCACCATATTGCATTACGTCCTCATTTGCAAGGGACCGTCATCGGAGACTAACGACTTAACCACAATTCCTTCGTATTTGTTGTCTCTTTTGAAGGAGTTCCAAGATGTCTTCCCCGACGAGCTTCCTCATGGACTTCCACCGCTTCGGGGCATAGAGCACCGCATCGACCTCATACCCGGCGTTCCGCTTCCAAACCGTGCCGCCTACCGCACCAACCCCGAAGACACAAAGGAGATCCAACGCCAAATACAAGATCTCCTCGCTAAAGGGTACGTTCGCGAAAGCCTTAGTCCTAAACCGGATGAGACGCAACGGATGTGTATGGATTGTCGCCCCATCAATGCCATTACCGTCCGTTACCGCCATCCCATTCCGCGTTTAGACGATATGCTTGATGAGCTTAGTGGTGCCACGATTTTCTCTAAAATCGATTTGCGTAGTGGCTACCACCAAATCCGCATGGCCATTGGTGATGAATGGAAAACGGCATTCAAGACCAAACTTGGTCTATATGAATGGCTTGTTATGCCATTTGGTCTATCCAATGCTCCATCAACTTTCATGCGCCTCATGAATCACATCTTGCGTCCTCTCATTGGCAAGAGTGTGGTTGTCTATTTCGATGACATTCTCATTTATAGCAAAAATCTCGAGGACCATGTGCAACATGTGAGAGAGGTCTTGTGCATCTTGCGTCATGAAAAGCTTTATGCTAACCTCCCCAAATGCACCTTTGCTCAAAAGAAATTGGTTTTCCTTGGCTTTGTGGTTTCCGCTAATGGGATTGAAGTTGATTCTTCCAAGGTAGAGGCCATCCATAATTGGCCTACTCCTACAAATGTTGGTCAAGTCCGAAGCTTCCATGGACTTGCCGGGTTTTACCGCCGCTTTGTGTAAGACTTTAGCACCATTGCTTGCCCGTTGAATGAGCTTACCAAGAAGAATGTTCCGTTTGTTTGGGGCAAGGCCCAACAAAATGCTTTTGATGAGTTGAAGAAACGCCTTACCGAAGCTCCCCTTCTTGTTCTTCCAAATTTTGCCAAAACTTTTGAGATTGAGTGTGATGCAAGTGGGCTTGGTATTGGTGGTGTTCTTATGCAAGAGGGCAAACCCGTGGCGTACTATACTGAAAAGTTAGATGGCGCACGCCTCAACTATCCTATATATGACAAGGAGCTCTACGCTTTAGTTCGTGTTCTTGAAGTTTGGCAACACTATCTTTGGCCAAAAGAGTTTATCATTCATTCCGACCATGAGTCTTTGAAGTACTTGAAAAGCCAACACAATTTAAACAAACGTCATGCAAAATGGGTTGAGTTCATTGAGTCCTTCCCGTATGTAATCAAATACAAGAAGGGCAAGGACAATGTAGTGGCGGATGCTCTTTCCCGCAAAAACACCCTTTTGCTTACTCGCTTGGATTTTCACGTTTTGGGACTCGAAGAGATCAAAGAACTGTTATCACCAGAATTTGACCAGGTCAGAGGTGGGCCGTGATCAAGATAGACTCGAAGAATATATATAGAAGAAATGCGTGAATCGGCCTTACATGCAAAGTTTGGGCTAGTTTGCCCTTGTATCTGTAACATATTAGATTACGTGTCGATTAGGAGTTGGAGTTTTACCCGTGCACGGTTAGGTGCACACCTGAATTAGAAAGTCCCTTGGACTATAAATATGTATCTAGGGTTTATGGAATAAACAACAACCAACGTTCAACACAAACAAATCTCGGCGCATCGCCAACTCCTTCGTCTCGAGGGTTTCTCCGGTAAGCACCATGCTGCCTAGATCGCATCTTGCGATCTAGGCAGCACAAGCCTACCCACGTTGTTCATGCGTTGCTCGTGGCCGAAGCCTTTTTGATGGCGAGCAACGTAGTTATCTTAGATGTGTTAGGGTTAGCATTGTTCTTCGTATCATATGCTCGTCGTAGTGCAACCCTTATACATCTAGCCGCCCTTACACCTATCTTAGGTGTAGGGGCGGCACCCCGCTTGATCATAGTTTAGTAGATCCGATCCGTTACGGTTGCTCCTTTCTCCGCAAGGATTAGTTTAATATCCGCAATAGTTAGGCCCTACAAAGGGTTGGAGGATCCAGCGGCGTGTAGGGTGAAGTTTGCTAGCCCTAGACAGGATGTTCCGAGGATCAACTTCGTGTTGGTTTTTAGGCCCCGTCTAGGAACGGCTTATGATCACCGTACGCGAGCGCGAGGCCCAATCGTGAGTAGGATGATCCGATTATGCGGTGAAAACCCTAAATCGTCGTAGATCTCACTAGCTTTACCTTGATCAAGCAGGACCACCATATATTCGGACACCTAGTTCGAATCATGGGTGGATCGGCTCTTTGAGCCGATTCACGAGATAACCCGAGAGCCGATCGAGGCTCGTATTTAACGTTTACGTGTATGCACCTGCAGGAAACTAAGCGAGGCACCATCCAACACCTTCCCCGGCCAGGTGTAGGCCAGGTGGCACGCCCTTGCGATAGCATCGGACGTGTGACCAGGAGGCTTTGCGGGCCGTCGCTCTGAGGGACTGGGGCCAGCCGCAGCCCTAGTTGTTCCCGGCTCTACTGTGTTGCCCGTCGCTGCCCGCCGGTGGGTTTCTGACGCCAACAAGAACTCTATACTTCCGATTCTTTCTTTGCACCGATTTTTGAGAAGTGTTCCATTGACCGAGGACTCGATGATTTCTATTTGCACCAAGGATTCTTGTTCAAAGGGAACAAACTTTGTATCCCTATGTCCTCGCTTCGCCTTTTGCTCTTACAAGAATCGCATGGAGGTGGTCTCATGGGTCACTTCGGACGAGAGAAGACTTACGCCATGCTCTCGACACACTACTATTGGCCAAGAATGTACCGCGACGTGGAACGCCTTTGCCGCCGGTGCACCACTTGCTTACAAGCTAAGTCTACCTCTAACCCCTATGGTCTTTATACACCATTACCTATACCTCATGCACCATGGACGGATATTAGCATGGATTTTGTACTAGGGTTGCCTCGCACCAAACATGGACATGATTCAATCTTTGTGTTAGTGGATAGGTTCTCTAAGATGGCACATTTCATACCTTGCCATAAGAGCGATGATGCTTCACACATTGCTTCATTGTTTTTCGTGGAAATTGTCCGCCTACACGGAGTACCGGCAAGCATTGTGTCGGACCGAGACGTCAAGTTCATGAGCTATCTATGGAAGTCACTCATGGAAAAGTTTGGAGTGAAGCTCTTATTCTCATCGTCTTCACACCCTCAAACCGATGGACAAACGGAGGTGGTGAATAGAAGCCTCTCCACTCTACTCCGCATCCTCGTGAAGAAAAACTTGAAGTCATGGGAAGAGTGCCTTCCACACGCGGAGTTCGCCTACAACCGCGCCAAGCACTCTACAACATTAAAGAGCCCATTCGTGGTCGTCTACGGTTTCGAACCCCCCACGGCACTCGACATACTACCACTTCCACTCCATGAGAGAACGAACATGGACTTCGACAAGCGCACCGCCGCCATGAAGAAACTACATGAAGAGACAAGAGCAACAATTCAAGAACATGTGCTTCGTCAAGCTACAAGACTCAACGCCAAGAAGAAGGAACGCATCTTTGAGGAAGGCGACCTCGTTTGGATCCACCTCCGGAAGGAAAGATTCCCTCGTGAACGCAACTCAAAGCTCAAGCCAAGAGGAGATGGCCCCTTCAAGGTCCTCAAACGAATCAACAACAACGCTTACGTCATCGACATCCCCACCTCCAAGTACTTGGTGAGCAACACGTTCAACGTGTCGGACTTGTCGCCATATCATGAAGATGAGGAGGAACAAGAGTCGAGGACGACTCTTTCCCAAGGGGGAGATGATGCGGGGTGGCCTTCGGTCACCTCCACACCAAGACCAACAAGTCCCCCAAGTGGACCGGATGACACGAGCCCGAGTCAAGGCTCTCCATGATGAGGTGAACTCGCTCCTCACCACCCTTGATCTTGGTACCCCTTTGGATGGATTGCTACCTCATGCCGACGTGTTATGTGTCATTAGGTACAAGGAGCATCAAGAGCACGAAGAGGAGGACACACCATGGTCAAGAGGAGGAGAGGAGCAGCTGGACGCGAAGATGGACATGGAGCTGGACCGAAAGTCGCCCGAAGAGCGCAAGGAAGAGAAGATGGACGGCCGGTCCAGAACCCGGTCTGACCGGCCTCTCGACCGGGTCGCCGGTCCATAGCTCCGGTCTGACCGGCCTCCTGACCGGGCCGCCCGGTCCAAACCGGGATTTGCGCTCGTGCCATCCGGGCACCATCCAGGGGACTCGGAGCCTCGTCCGGTTGTCGCCCGGGTCCCGAGCCCGGTCTGACCGGCCTCCTGACCGGCCTGCACGACTTAATTCACCTATTTCGGCCCGAACCGTTTCACTTGTACCTTTTCGGCCCATGACGCCTTGTAAGACTATATAAGCCCCCAGGACGCCCCTAGACCTCCTTAGACTTGTTTTGAACTCAAACCTACCTTTGAGCTTAGTCTCCTTGGGTATCATCCCTCGTAATCAAGGCACCTTGGTTGTTGACTTTGAACTTGTTGAGTGAGATTCTAGTACTTGTTACTCTCTCTCCCTCACCAAGTTCTTCCTCTCCAATCCCAATCTCTCTCCGGAATTCTCACCGCGTGTCTCTTCCTCGGAGATTCTATTGGCGTGGTCCATCGAGCCACGGAGGTAAGCATCGGGTGTATCGAGGTTGGTGTGCGTGCGTGAGTCTCGGAGTTCCTCGTGCCCGTCGTGTTCTTCGTGTTCCTCGCGTTCTCCCATCTCTCCCCCTTGGTTTCGAAGTCAATCCGCGAGATCGGGCCACACACGGGGTCTTAGACCTCATCATATGGTATCAGCAGCCTTTGGTTTCCGCGGATTTGACCCTCCACCCACCCGATTTCGTCCCTAGAAAGTTTTCCAAAAAAATCCCAAAAAATAGCCCCAAATTGCCTCTTGACCTTGCCATGTTTGTTGGATTGATAAGATAGCCTCTCTATGTCCTCGAAAAAATGGTGTGACTACAAATATAGCAAGAGTCTTGTCAATATATGTGGCATTGCTCATTTCAATCTGGTTTGCATGAGTGCCTAGATGTATTAACCCATCAATGAGATATTTCCTTGGATATAACCGGTACAGGTGTATCAGTATATATTGTGGTCTCTCTCACATCCAATGGTTTCAATTTTTTCATCAGTGTTGTGATCTCTCTCAAAACCAAGTTTATGTAGAATAGTTGTCAAAAACACAAAATATATCATCCACATAGTGTAGCTTGGGACCTAAGCAGAAAATGTCATTGTAACATACATCTACGAGAAAAGGTTTTGAATCATCCACTAGATTCAACACTGGAAAAAATGCATCGAATCCACACGGGAATTGCAAAAAAAATGTTTCAGAGCACTACTGCAAATTTCAGAAAAATCAGGGTTAAGCATTCTCTAAAAGTGCATAATTTTGAAATTTCAATTCGGTGTAATGCGCAAATGAGTGAAACTAAGCATTTCATCACACAATCTTCACAAAAATTATTGTTTTTGTCAGATTGAGCGCAAACATTGCATCATTTTTCGCAAAGTAGGGCGGCTTCAAACCTAATATTTCACCAACTAAATAGATGCCTTAGTGGTACCCTCAAAATAGTACTTCATTACGCGTCGATTCAGCTCGAAAAAATGTAAAAAGATGCTTTCGATCATAACCTACCCAAGAACCCTAGCTAAACTAGTCCGCATGAATAAAAATATCGACGAGGGAGATGAGATCGAGGATGGCGATGTGTACCAAAGTCCAGCGGGTTCTTGTTCGACAACCGGTACTGCAGCTCTTATGGAATCACGGTAGAAATGACGAATACGACAGAGAGGAAATGGTGGACAACGACGAGTGTCGCGAGAGCAAGAAGAAAGAAAAGCAGTTCTTTGACATATATAATGTTTGGATCTCAAATATACTACCTTGATTTAACAAGACCACCTAGAATGTCACTGGATGAAACTATAGCAATGTATCCACTTAAACCCTATTGAGGCAACAAATGGAAGGTAAAAACCAAGTACATCTTGGTCACTATTCAATCACTGCCCATATGTTACTCCATCTAACACACACGTTCCCCACAAATCTTCTTTCATACAAGTTGGATCAAAACAAGTATTTAAGAAGGGGTAAATAATATGCATGTACTTATACATCTCACACAAAAGAGGATTCCAATCTCAAATATTAACTCATAGAAAAGAGATCTGTAGGGATTCGTAGCATAGAAAACAAAAAAAATCCTACCGCGAGAACGCAATCCAAGCCAAGATGCAATCTAGAAGACGGTAGCAACGAGGGGATGAACGAGACTAACCCTTGAAGATTTCCAAAGCCTACGAGAGGAGGCTCTCGTTGTTGCAGAAGATGATCACTTGCCGCTTTCAAAATCGCGTAGAAGATCTTGACGGTGCCACAATCGGGCAGCACCTCCGTACTCGGTCACACGTTCGGTGTTGATGAAGATGACGTCCTTCTCCCCGTTCCAGCGGGCAGCGGAAGTAGTAGCTCCTCCTTGAATCCCGGCAGCACGACGGCGTGGTGGTGGTGTCGATGGAGATCTCCGGCGGAGCTTCGCTAAGCGTTTGCGGGAGAGGTGGATGAGGTGGGGCGGCTAGGGTTTGGGAGAGGGGGTGGCCGGCCACTATGGGGTGCGGCCAAGGCTGTGGCTTGAGGTGGCCGGCCCCCTCCCCTTGTCCCTCATTATATAGGTGGAACCCCTAAGTGTTGGACTACAAGTCTTCGAATAAGACCCAAACCCAAAACCTTCCATGTGTAGGGAAACCTACCCAAGGTGGGATTCCCACTTGAGGTGGGATTCCCACCCTTCCATGAGGGGGGTGGCCGGCCACCTTTGGTGGAGTCCACCTGGGACTCCACCCCCTAGGGTTGGCCGGCCATGCTAGGTGGAGTCCCTCCGGGACTCCGCCTTCCATAGTGATTTCTTCCGGACTTTTGTAGAACCTTCTAGAACCTTCCATAAATGCACCGGATCATTTTCAAACTTATAAAATGACTTCCTATATATGAATCTTATTCTCCGGACCATTCCGGAACTCCTCGTGATGTCTTGGATCCCATCCGAGACTCCGAACAAAACTTCGAACTCTATTCCATATTCAATATCTACTAATACGACATCAAACCTTAAGTGTGTCACCCTACGGTTCGCGAACTATGTAGACATGGTTGAGACCTCTCTCCGACCAATAACCAATAGCGGGATCTGGAGATCCATAATGGCTCCCACATATTCAACGATTACTTAGTGATCGAATGAACCATTCACATACGATACCGATTCCCTTTGTCACGCGATATTTTACTTGTCCGAGATTTGATCATCGGTATCTCTATACCTTGTTCAACCTCGTCTCCTGACAAGTACTCTTTACTCGTACTGTGGTATGTGGTCTCTTATGAACTATTCATATGCTTGCAAGCTATTTAGACGACATTCCACCGAGAGGGCCCAGAGTATATCTATCCGTCATCGGGATGGACAAATCCATCCATATGCCTCAACTCATACTTTCCGGATACTTAATCCCACCTTTATAAGCACCCATTTACGTAGTGGAGTTTGATGTAATCAAAGTACCTTTCCGGTATAAGTGATTTACATGATCTCATGGTCGAAAGGACTAGGTAACTATGTATCGAAAGCTTATAGCAAATAACTTAATGACGTGATCTTATGCTACGCTTAATTGGGTGTGTCCATTACATCATTCATATAATGACATAACCTTGTTATTAATAACATCCAATGTTCATGATCATGAAACTATGATCATCTACTAATCAACAAGCTAGTTATACAAGAGGCTTACTAGGGACTCATTGTTGTTTACATAACACACGTGTATCAATGTTTCGATTAATACAATTATAGCATGGTATATAAACATTTATCATAAACACAAAGATATATAATAACCACTTTTATTATTGCCTCTTGGGCATATCTCCAACAGTCTCCCACTTGCACTAGAATCAATAATCTAGATTACATTGTAAGGTACCTAACACCCATGGCATTCTGGTGTTGGTCATGCTTTGCCCTAGGGAGAGCTTTAGTCAACGGATCTGCTACATTCAGATCAGTGTGTACTTTGCAAATCTTTACTTCTCCATCTTTGATGTACTCGTGAATCGAATGATAACGCAGCTTGATATGCTTCAGCCTCTTGTGTGACCTTGGTTCTTGTGCATTGGCGATGGCACCCATGTTGTCACAATAGATGACTAGTGGGTCCAATGCACTAGGAACCACATCGAGCTCTACAATGAACCTCTTCATCCATACCGCTTCTGATGAAGCCTCTGAAGCCGCTATGTACTCCGATTCTGTTGAAGACTTCGTCACCGTGCACTGCTTCGAGTTTGACCAGCTTCATCGCAGCACCATTCAATATAAACACGTACCTGCAGACCGAGACTTAGAGTCATCGGGATCGGTGTTCCAACTTGCATCGGTGTAACCGGTTACAACGAGCTCTTGGTCACCTCCATAACAAAGAAACATATCCTTAGTTCTTTTCAAGTACTTCAGGATATTCTTGACCGCTGTCCAGATGTTCCAATCCCGGATCACTTTGATATCTCGCTAGTCAAACTAACAGCATGTGCTATATCCGGTCTAGTACATAGCATGGCATACATGATAGAGCCTACTGCCGAGGCATAGGGGATCTGATTCATCATTTCTCTTTCTTGTGCCGTAGCTGGACCTTGAGTCTTACTCAAGACCTTACCTGGTAACATAGGTAAGAATCCTTTCTTACTTTCGCCCATTCTAAACTTCTTTAGAATCTTGTCCAGGTATGTACTCTGTGAAAACCCTATTAGGCGTCTTGATCTATCTCTATAAATCTTGATGTCTAATATGTACGATGCTTCACCAAGGTCTTTCATTGAAAAACTATTATTCAAATAACCTTTTACACTGCTTAATAGTTCTATATCATTCCCAATCAATAATATGTCATCTACATAGAATATCAGGAACGCTACAGAGCTCCCACTCACTTTCTTGTAAATACAGGCCTCTCCAAGACACTGTATAAACCCGAAGTCTTTGATCACTTTATCAAAGCGTCGGTTCCAACTTCTGGATGCTTGCTTCAGTCCATAAATTGAACGCTGAAGTTTGCACACCTTGTCAGCATTTTTTAGGATCGACAAAACCTTCGGGTTGTACCATATACAACTCTTCCTCAATGTCTCCATTAAGGAACGCCGTTTTGACATCCATCCGCCAAATCTCATAATCGAAAAATGCAGCTATTGCTAACAAAATCCTCACAGATTTTAGCTTCGCTACAGGTGAGAAAGTCTCATCGTAGTCAACACCTTGAATTTGTCGGAAACCCTTTGCGACAAGTCGAGCTTTATAGACGAGTAATATTACCATCAGCATCTATTTTTCTTTTGAAGATCCATTTATTCTCGACAGCCTTGCGGCTATCAGGTAAGTCTACCAAAGTCCACACTTTGTTATCATACATAGATCCCATTTCGGATTTCATGGCTTCTTGCCATTTGTTGGAATCTGGGCTCATCATCGCTTCTTCATACGTCGCAGGGTCTTCATCATTGTTGTCCACAATCATGACATTTAGAAAAGGATCATACCAATCAGGAGTGGCACGTTCCCTTGTCGATCTGCGAGGTTTAGTAACTATCTCATTCGAAGTTTCATGATCATTATCATTAGCTTCCTCTGTTTCCGGTGCGGTGCGTGCACAGGAACAACTTCCGGTACTTGCGCTACTCCGATCCACGAGAGAAGATTCGAGTAATCTCGTCGAGTTCTACTTTTCTTCCAGATCACTTCTTTAGTGAGAAATTCTTTCTCAAGAAAGGTTCCGTTCTTAGCAACAAAGATTTTGCCTTCGGATCCGTGATAGAAAGTGTACCCTATAGTTTCCTTAGGGTATCCTATGAAGACACATTTCTCCGCTTTGGGTTCTAGCTTGTCCGGTTGTAACTTTTTTACATAGGCTTCGCAACCCCAAACTTTAAGGAACAACAGCTTAATTAGGTTTCTTATTAAACCATAATTCATACGGTGTCGTTTCAACGGATTTAGATGGTGTCCTATTTAAAGTGAATGCAGCTGTCTCTAATGCATAACTCCAAAATGATAACGACAAATCAGTAAGAGACATCATAGAACGAACCATATCTAAGAGAGTTCTATTACGACGTTCGGACACACCGTTTCGTTGTGGTGTTCCCGGCGGTGTCAATTGTGAAAGTATTCCGCATTTCTTTAAATGCATATTAAACTCATAACTCAGATATTCACCTCTGCGATCAGATCGTAGAAATTTAATCTTCTTGTTACGTTGATTTTCTACTTCACTTTGGAATTCCTTAAACTTCTCGAAAGTTTCGGATTTATGCTTCATGAAATAGATATTCCCATATCTACTCAGATCATCTGTGAAGGTTAGAACATAACGATATCCACCGCGCGAGGCTACACTCATTGGTCTGCACACATCGGTATGTATAATTTCCAATAAGTCTGTAGCTCGCTCCATAATACCAGAGAATGGAGTCGTCTTAGTCATTTTTCCCATTAGACATGCTTCGCATCTATCAAGTGACTCAAAGTCAAGTGATTCAAGTAATCCATCAGTATGGAGTTTCTTCATGCGTTTCACTCCAATATGACCAAGACGACAGTGCCACATATAAGTAGAATTATCATTCAACTTAATTCATTTAGCATCAACGTTATGAATATGTGTATCACTACTATCGAGATCTAATAGAAATAAACCATTCTTCTCAGGTGCTCGACCATAAAAGATATTATTCATAAAAATAGAACAACCATTATTCTCATACTTGAATGAATAACCGTCTTGCATTAAACAAGATCCAGATATAAAGTTCATGCTCAACGCGGGTACAAAATAACAATTATTGAGGTTTAAAACTAATCCCGAAGGTAGATGTAGAGGGAGTGTGCCGACGACGATCACATTGACCATGGATCCATTTCCAACGCGCATCGTCACTTCATCCTTCAATAGTCTTCGTTTATTCCTTAGTTCTCGTTTCGAGTTACAAATATGAGCAACCAGAACCGGTATCAAATACCCGAGGTACTAGTACGAGAACCGATAAGATAAACATCTATAACATGTATATCGGATATACCTTCTTTCTTCTTCTTGACAAGGCCGCTCTTCGGATCAGCCAAATACTTGGAGCAATTACGCTTCCGGTGTCCCTTCTCCTTGCGGTAATAGCACAACATCGGGCTTAGGGCCGAGTCTTAGGTTTCACGGGAGGCGTGGCAGCTTTCTTGCCACCCTTCTTGAATTTGCCTTTAGACTTGCCCTGTTTCGTTGACATTGGTGGTCTTGTTGACCATCAAGACTTGGTGTTCTTTCTTTATCTCAACCTCGACAGATTTCAGCATGGCGAAGAGTTCAGGTAACTCTTTGTTCATGTTCTGCATATTGTAGTTCATCACAAAGTTCTTGTAACTAGGTGGCAGTGATTGAAGGACACGATTAATCCCCAATCTGTTAGGAATCACTATTCCCAAGTCACTGACTTTCTTCGCATGCCCGGTCATGGCGAGCATGTGCTCACTAACGGAGCTGCCTTCTTCCATCATGCAACTGAAGAAGTGTTTCGATGCTCCATAGCATTCCACGGCCGCATGAGTTTCAAAGATAGCTTTCAGCTCATTGACCAACTCATGAGGATCGTGGTGCTCAAAACGTTTTTGAAGATCGGCTTCCGGATCGCATAGGATGGCACACCCGAACTTGAGAGTACCGAGTTTTCCGAGTTGCGTAAACATTCTTTACTTCATCGGTTTCGGTTTACCGTAGGAGGGTCACCTAGCTGCGGCCGAGAGGGGGGCCCCGCGCCCCTGGTGATGGGCCCACGGAAGAAACCCCCTCCGATGCTGTCCTTCCGCCTACTTAAGGTCTCCGTCCCGAAAACCCTATCCGTTCGACGAAACCGAGAAAACGCGGGCCGCCGCCATCGCGAAGCCAAGATGCGGGACGGGGAGGTCTGTCTCCGACGCGCCGCCGGGACGAGGAGGTGCCCCCGGAAGGCTCCTCCGCCGACACCACCGCCATCACATCAGCTCGGCCGTCTCCCATGAGGAGGGAGTAGTTCTCCATCGAGGCTCCTGGGCTGCACCGGTAGGCTATGTGGTTCATCTTCCTATGTGCTTCAATACAATAATCTCATGAGCTGCCTTACATGATTGAGATTCATATGATGATGCTTGTAATCTAGATGTCATTATGCTAGTCAAGTGAGTTTTACTTTATGTGATCTCCTGGAGACTCTTGTCCCACGTGTGTAAAGGTGACAAGCTGTGTGCACCGTGTGGGTCTCTTAGGCTATATTTCACGTAATACTTATTCAACTGTTGAATGGCAGAGTGAAGTGCTTATTTATATCCCTTTATGATTGCAAATGTGTTTTGTATCACAATTTATCCATGTGCTACTCTAGTGATTGTTATTAAAGTAGTTTTATTCCTCCCGCACGGTGTAAAGGTGAGGCTATGTGCACCGTGTTAGTACTTGGTTTATGCTATGATCATGATCTCTTGTAGATTGCGAAGTTAACTATTGCTATGATAATATTGATGTGATCTATTCCTCCTACATATGCATGAAGGTGACA
>NW_025899885.1:0-32683 GCF_022539505.1 Lolium rigidum
GGGTCAAGGGGTGAAGGAGGACTGCGCCCCTGCCCCATCCCCTCTTTATATAGGGAGGGGGTGCGGCTAGGGCTGCCTTGGCCCCTCCTCCAAGCCCTATGGCCGGCGGCCAAAGGAGGGAAAGGGGGGAAACTTGCCCCCCAAGTTGATCCCCCAAGGGTTTTGGTAAACCCTAAGGGGTGGCCGGCCTGGGCCCTTGGCGCTTGGTGCGCCTGGCCCATTAGGGCAAGGCAGCACCCCCTAGGCCCATGTTGGCCCCCCTAGGTCGTGGGCCCCATGGTGGAACCTTCCGGAACCTTCTAGAACCTTCCCGGTCTTCCACCGGAAAAATCCCGAACTTTTCCGAAACCTAGAAAACAACTTCCCTTATATGAATCTTATTCTCCGGACCATTCCGGATCTCCTCGTGATTTCCTGGATCCCATCCGAGACTCCGAACAAACTTCGGACTCCATCTCATATTCCGAATCTACTTATGCGACATCGAACCTTAAGCGTGTCACCCTACGGTTCGTGAACTATGCACACATGGTCGAGACTCCTCTCCGACCAATAACCAATAGCGGGATCTGGAGATCCATAATGGCTCCCACACATTCAGCGATAACTTAGTGATCGATTGAACCATTTACATATGATATCGATTCCCTTTGTCACGCGATACTTTACTTGTCCGAGGTTCGATCATCGGTATCTCCATACCTTGTTCAACCTCGTTACCGACAAGTACTCTTTACTCGTACCGTGGTATGTCATCTCTTGTGACCTAGTCACATGCTTGCAAGCTAATCAGACAACATTCCACCGAGAGGGACCAGAGTATATCTATCCGTCATCGGGATGGACAAATCCCACTCTTGATCCATATGCCTCAACTCACACTTTCCGAATACTTAATCCCATCTTTATAACCACCCATTTACGCAATGGCATTTGATGTAATCAAAGCATCCTTCTGATGTAAGTGATTTACATGATCTCATGGTCGAAGGACTAGGTAACTATGTATCGAAAGCTTATAGCAAGTTGAACTTAATGACTTGATCTTATGCTACGCTCATTTGGGTGTGTGTCCATTATATCATTCATCCAATGACATAACCTTGTTATTAATAACATCCAATGTTCATGATCACGAAACCATGATCATCTATTAATCAACAAGCTATTTATACAAGAGGCTTACTAGGGACTCCTTGTTGTTTACATAACACACGTGTATCAATGTTTCGGTTAATACAATTATAGCATGGTATGCAAACATTTATCATAAACACAAAGATATATTATAATAACCAATTTATTATTGCCTCTTGGGCATATCTCCAACAGATTTCAGAGGCCTGCTCTCGGACAACCATGCACATAGTCGTCGAGATGGGGAAAACTAGAGGACGACGCAACAAAAGGAACTTTGATGCGAGAGAAATACATAAGCGAGTGGAGAACTCTAGATGCGTTTTTTTGTCTCTCGTCTCCTGTATAGCTTGGGACAGGAGCGCACTGAACCGCCACACATAGAAAGCCAGTGATACGCGGCAAGTATGCACAACACACGCTGACACATACAAACTTAGCTGGTGCAGCAAGCAAAAAAATTTAGGCTTCCACAAAACCGGTTTATCAGGGTGGAATGCCGACAGAAGGCTGTGTGGCAGCAGCTCTATGGTGCAGGCTTGCGGCTTGCCATGCCTTGGGTGGAAACCTTGGCCGTGGGGGCTTCAGGGTAGTCGGTTTGCCCCGTGCGTCTTAGAGTGGACGATCGGAATTTATGTCGGGTGACAACATGTAAAATACATACATGAACTTTATAGTTTATTGTACTAAAATCCTTATTATATTACAAATTTATTATATTTATTGCAACTATTAATAGTTTCAAAAGTGCATAAGTTCCTGTTTTATACTTTGTGGTGTAGGAAATAGGCGAATATGAAAGGAAACCGGTTATTATGGCGAAATCTGGAGTTTTCTGAAATTTGTCCCTGCGGTATTTTTTTCGATTATGGCCATGATAGGCCCTGAAAACAGCGTCAAATAAAATGTGTCAATTGACAAAGATGTGGGGAATTTTATGTTCATGCTTTTAGACATAAAATTCGCTCCAATTGGACTCGGGATGCCCCCCCCGGTGGCAGTTTTGGGAACCCGAAAATATATGACGTGATTGACTCAAACTCCTTCCATATTTGAGGATTTCGGCCAAGAAAATACTTGATGGATTCATAAAGGAGATATGGGAGTCCTAGGAAGGGTCTAGAGGTGCCGAAAAGCCCTTTTTATCAAAGGGCATTCATCGTATGGCCAAGATTGCATCTCCACCTCTATTAAGGAGAAACCCTACTTTTGGAGGCATATAAGTATTTGGCTAAGATTGCATCCACCCATAGCCACGAAAATTCCCCTCATTGAGGGAGAAGCTCCTCAAGTGCAGCACCAAGGCCAAGGAATAAGATCGGAGCAAGGGGCCGCTGGCCCCTAAGGCAGCCGCCCTCCACAAGGGGTGCCACGCCGGCACCCATCATCAGCTCCACCACCGGATGCACCTCTTCATCAACATCCATAGAACCTCTCCATCATCTCCCTGTTGTAATCTCTTGGCAAACATGACGCGTATGGCAATCTATCACATTCCCATGATGTATTGTACTTCTATGTCTTTGTTTGAGTAGTGACTTGTTATTGGCAATTGTGAGATAATTTGTTGATGGTTGCATATAAGTATTTTTTATCTTCTATGAAGATCTCTTGTACTGATATGTGAGTGCACACACATGTTGGGAAATGGATGAGGTTGTCACCGTTGCATGATGATAGGAGGAGGCACAACTGAAGTTGGAGACCTTTAAATTTACATCGATGGTTGGACTTTATGTCTTAATAATTCCCTTGTTTGCTCTTAACCGTCATTCATATCAGTAGGTGTATATTTGCTTATATCTATGTATACACCTATCTATGACTCCTCTTCAGAAGAAACACTAACAAGACTATACTGAGCTTCACTACTTGTGACAACCACACAAATAAAATAGCAATTTGCCCGAACATTACTCCCTTGAAGTTACTCCACTTTATTTCATTTCACTTTACTTTAGGTTTCTTGTATTAGTTTTAGTCTTTGCATTTTATTTTCAGCATTCACAGTTTATAACAAAAAACACTTCCCACACACACACACACACTATAGATGGTATCTTTGCATAGAAGGCAATATAAATGGGTTATAGGGATTTAAATAATAGATAGTTTACCTTCAGCTCCTCGTGGGTTCGACACTCATCGAATTGTACTACGGTGATTTCCTGCACTTGGAAGTTACCATCGGGGCGGTGGCTCCGGATGAGTTGGTGTGATGATCGTGGTCTACGGCTGATTGCCTTGTTAGCCTAGGCTACAAGTTCCTGGTTCGTGCACTTTTTATATGGCCCTTTTTCTTAATTAATGAATAAGGCAAATCTTTCATCTTTTTAAAAAGAACTTAAAGTTATTATGGTTGAGAAATATCCTGACTTTTTTTAGATAGAAATTATAACCTTTAATCATGGACGAATTGGAAAAGAGAAATCATGAAGAAAGTATGAGACATGAAGATGAGTCATGCCATTGTGGCATGAGGTTCATTTCGTGTGAAAATAGTTTTTATGATCGTTAAAGCGATATATCGCCTGACATGACACGTGTAGAAATATAAGGGCATGTACAATGGTCTAGACACATGGTGTATGTAATATCACACCATGTCATATATAGATAAAAGTATAGACAGTGTCTACAATGGTCTGTCTGTAAGCTATCTATTTTTAGCCATAACCATGTGTGAGTATAAGGGCATGTACAATAGTCTTACGTAAGCTGTCTGTAAGGGATGCCAATTAGGAAATCTGATGAGGTGGAGGAGAGAAGAAAAAGAAAAAGGAAGAGGCCGGCGGTAAGTTTGCAGACGGTCGACTAGCGTAAAATTCGCTCGCTAGCGACACCTCTTTTGCCGTCGTATAAGATGCATGTCAGTAATGATGGACCTAAAAGAGATCGTGCTCCTATATTTTTCACGTCCGTGGAGAAACCGTGAAGCAGCAACCGGAGGTTGTTAAGATTTAACCGCGTAATTTTAGGGCGCTATAGATGGCAAGAAAACAGTCTATTGTAGAGGCTATCTTTACCGCTGTCTACAGGTGAAGTGGTAATCTTCTATAGACAACAGTCGTCTGAACAATTGTACGTAAGTTATAGATACCCTTTATACAATAATAAAAATATTGTCTATAAGACGTCTGTAAGAAGACAGTCTCCCTCTCTCTCATTATTCTCTTTTCTTCACATCACCAAAATCACCTATAACTACCACTTAAAGACAGCTAAATCATCACTACTGTACATGCTCTAATCAGTTATTTTATGATCTTTACCAAAACCTATAAATTAGATTTCTTACTTGCAAAAAAAAACAGATATGCCTTTTTGTTTCTGACTTCCCAGGCGGCATTGAAGCCAGGTGGCAAGGGCAACTACCCGCACTGTACAACAGCACTAGCAATAGTAATAATTTGGGAGAGTGCGGAGCGGAGTGCCTTCTTCAAGCCACCCCAACTCCGCGGAGGCTCCCCGATTCCCAACACACAAAAACCCTCGCTTTTCCCATCCACCCGCACCTACGCCGGCGCGCCGCCTCCCGGCCGCCGGATACGATGGCCTCTGCCCCCGAGGACAAGCTCGCCGACCTCCCCAGCGCCGAGCTCGTGGCCTACCTCTCCAATTCCTACCTCAAAGCCAATTTCGAGGCGGTCGCGCGCATCCTCGAGGCGCGGGACCGCAGGGACGCCAAGCTCGGCGCGGAAGTGGCCGCCGCGCTCGCCGATCTCGACGTACTGACCGCGCGCGGGAGGGAGACCAACGAGTTCAAGGCCAAACTGGAGGCCGCGCGCGCCCTGCGGGAGAAGTACAGTGCGCTCCTGGACGCCTTCCTCCCGCCGCGGCACGAGGTCGGCGAGATGGCGCTCGTGGTCGGGGACGAGGTGCATCAGGACGACTCCCGCGTTGAGGGGGCGGAGGAAGGCGACGAGATGGCGCTCACCATGGCCGAGGCCGCCGTCTCGGACACGGTGCATCGGGACGACTCCCGCGTTGATGACGAGGAGGCGGAGGAAGGCGAGGTGAAAGGCGTCGACTTTATTGACCTCTCCAGCGATGAGGAGGAAGGGGAGATGGCCGAGGGGGGCTCCGAGGAGGAAGATGAGGAGGACACCGAGTCGCTGAGCCAGCGCATCAAGCGAATACGGGGAGATAAGCCCGGGGAGTTGGAATCAGGGAAGGTTGATGTGCTGGGGCAGAGCAATTCGGTTGGTACATTGGGTAATGATCAGCAGAAATCTTCGTCTGCAAGGATAGAGGGGATGGTGTCAACATCTGGGAAGATGGCCAGTAAGCCTGAAGATTCAAAGGTGGCAGCTTTCCTGCAGGAGAGCCCAGTTGTGAAAACAGAGAATTTTGATGGGGGAATGCCCAAGACAATGCTGCTTCCTTCCCAAGGGCCTCTTGCCAGCAGCGCTATACAAGAGGGTTCTTCCAAGATTGACTATTGTAAAGCTGGAATTGGCGGCAAAGGACAATCATCTGATGGTGCTCCAGCAAGGGGAGTTAGTCAGCTATCGAAGGGGATTGTGGAGACGAACAAGACACCAATGGTTCAATCATCAGCCAAATGCGGGAACAAGGAAGTTGGGGCTGAGAAATGTGCATCTCTGTCTATACCAAGTGAGGGACCGAGGATAACAAGGGATGTAGTTCCATTTGAACCTTGCAAGGAAAGCAATGCCTATGTCCAGGTGAAAAGGGAGATGAGCTCCTTGCCTTCAGAAATCACAAGTAAATGGGACTCTGAAGCACCCGTGATTAACTCATTGTTCGACGAGGAGATCTGTATGCAAGGTTTCTGTGCTCTTTACCGCCAAGGAAAATTAGCAACTGCGGATAAACGAGATGAATTCAGGTAGGTGAAAGTTGCATTCGCTGAATATTAAAAGGAATCTGTCATTGTTGCATATTTTGTATGTATTTATATCATGTCTTTGTTTAGCCATACTAGTAGTCAACCTTACATGACTTTTAATTGCGGTAAGCTTTAGAAATTCGAAATATTGCAAATCCATGGTAGTATTAGGAATCAGAACAGACCTTGAGTGGATCTTTGAAATTTAGCAATAGAAAAAGAAATTATAGGGAGACTGCCAGGGATAAAGAGACAAAAAGATTTTGGAAAGCCACTTAAAATAGATTGTCTTTGCAAATGGGAATGGTCATAGCTTTAGAAAACAGGAGTGCATGACAATATTGACCACCTAGTACTACTTTATAGCTCATAGCAGCTATATGGTGATGTATGTCGTATTTGTTTGTTGTTCATTTAATTAATAAGTAGCAGGTTGACCCGTGCATTAAAGCTTCTAGAATTACTTTATATTTTTAGCCTGCAATGATGGACTTATGTATACATGATCTCCTTCTGCTTCGTCAATCTTAAATCTGAAGCGTTATTTCTAATCTGAACCGTTCATGTTGTTGATTGATCGGAACCCTGTGCTATAATAATATAATAATATATCATCTCCTTCTGCTCCCTCAATCTTAAATCTGAAGTGCTATTTCTAATCTGAACCATTCATTTTGTTGAGTAATTGGAACTATTCCTTTACTGTTGTTTTAATAATAGAATAGATAGATACACACAGTCCCATTGCTAATATGTATCTAGTCCAAATCCCATAGATCATTCTGTTACATTTTTTGTCTTCAATATAAAATTGAGAAATATACAGAAAGTAGATTCTTTGTTGTTGGGGAGATATAAAAAATCCTATGTATGGTAAATTTCATTAGGTTTTTGTGGATAAGCAATCGATGGATTTTGATTTCTGAAGAATCAAGGAGTAATAAAGAGCTAAATAAGAGGCAACTGAATAATGAATGTAGAAACTGGTGACCAACATTGAGTTCACTTTGTATATTAAGAGATCCACTAATGTTTAATGTTCCTCTTAAAACTCAGCAATAAAAAAACAACTCCCAAGGGCAAACAGAATGCGCTGAACCACCGCTTGATTAGGCAGTTCCTTACATGGTGAAGTTCTAGAAAAAATTCAACCCCAGGGAACACATAAGCATGACGAATATCATAATATCACTTGCCTACACAACTCATGCCTCATAACACACCTCTAAGTCACTTCGATATTAAATTCTATTAGTACCTAGTATAATCTTGAGTGAGGTCTGGCAGAAAGCAAGTTTTAGCCATTGTTGGCTGAACT
The DNA here is from genome assembly GCF_022539505.1 of Lolium rigidum. NCBI lineage: Eukaryota > Viridiplantae > Streptophyta > Magnoliopsida > Poales > Poaceae > Lolium > Lolium rigidum. Next base: position 7,308 of record NW_025899885.1, read on the forward strand.
ATAGTTTTTTTGTTTAATAATACAATTCGCCTAGAACTCATTCCAAACTGAAGAGACTACATTCCTACAAGTTTGGCCTGAAAAAATAATTATTTCCCGGATTGATTAGAGCCCCTTATTTGGCCTTTTTTGACAACTTGAAAATCTGACCAAAGTTCATCTGAACTTAACAAAAACCGAACAACTTTTTAAAGCCAGTCCAAACGAACCCTTCCTTCCCCACGCCAAAGTGTACGCGGCACACTGATTGAGCCACTATAGACTGTTCGGCTTTCTTTTTCTCCGGAAAAGATTCAAAATCTGATCGAACTTTGGGCAATTCTCACAGTTTATATTCAAAAAAAAATTAAGTTCTGTACAAGCCCTGAATATCCTGTAAAAAAAAGTCTCAGAGAGTGTCTCAGCCTAGTTAGTGACCATGGATCAGCCATTTGTTTAGCTCGACACTTTTCACCAAAATCGCTGTAGATCTTACATAAACTCACAAAGTTCTTTGACTATGCACTGGGCCGCCATCGTAGACACTGACCCGTGGGAGTTAATCTCAAAGATGGATCTGTCGGTAGTAGCTCGTCTTAAAATGTAGTGTCTTCTACATAAAACCTTATAACTGTTGTTCTACCCGAAAAAATCATCAGGCAGCAGTAGTGTGTATAATTTTCCCAGTAAAACTGGGGCCTAATCCATGGCTCTGTATCGGATATTCTGTATATCAGCCACTTCTTTGTTTCTAACAGATTCAGGGCTTTATATAGTTTTGTACCTATTCTGCATCTAGGCATCAGAACGGCTGCCTGCCTAGAGTGCCCTATAGTGTCTACTATCAATGCAGTGGTAATCTCTCTGTGCAGAAGACATGAAGTAAAAAATTGCCTTATTATCTTAACTACTGTCCAATGCTGTAGTGACCTGGGTCCCAAGGAAGCAGATTGAGAGCCTCCTGGGAACACCTGAATTGATCTTGCCGGGCAACAAGTATTTCCACGAACTTCGCAGTATGACCATAAGTGGAACATCAAAGTCATCATTTAAGCACCTTTGCCACCGCCTTCAAGTTTTACCTAGAGCGCCCAAAGTCTAAAATAGTGTCTAATAGATACAATAAATAGCTTAATCCTTTACCTTGGTATTGTCTTGCATGAATAGAACTGAAATTTACTTCCCAAGCAATTCTCCTACAAACCCCTGCTAATCTATTTAAAGAAATTGTAGTAACAATTATTGCCACAAGGAACATCATGAGCGCAGTCCAGATGCAAACCCTGTCGGTGGATAAAAATTGGTACATTTAGTGTGACTGAAAAACAAACATGAGGGTACTTGTTTGATTTATTGTCCTTTACCATCCATCCCACACAAAGAATAATTGTTCTCCAAAGCTCGGCTGATTGTTTGAACTTCTAGAGGTAAGTATGCATGATAACAGTAGGTTCTGCAACTCCCACAATCAGCAGTGGTTGTTAGGTGTTCACCATTACAAAACGTATGATGCCACATAGAGGACTAGATGCTCATGGCTCAACTATTGTCTGAAACATGAAAACACAATGTCACTTGTCAGTAATTGTGCCAAATAAGGTCCAGACTTGTTTATGCCTTCCTATAATGTAAAAATTCATGAATGAAGAAAATTGTTAGTATTCATCTGTACCCATCTTGGAGACGATATTTAAGATGCAGGTATCTAATATGTTCTCGTTCTTATATTTTCACAAGTACCATATGCAACCACACATAAGGATACATGTATGAGATGCTACATTGCTGGCTCATTTATATTCATATCTGAAACTATTTGTTTGCTGTTGGGCATTTCAGGGCAAATAAGTTGGCGGAATTTCTTTTGGGTGGTGATCTCCAAGGACCGATGAAAAGAACTGTTGAGGAACTAAAGAATCAAGATGCTACAAATGTGTATTTTCTTCAGAAACTTACACTGGATTGCTCTGAGCAGGTGTATGGTATCTTCAGGAACAAAGAAGATCCATACTTCTTTTGACAACAAGGAAACATTATGCAGAGATGCAGATGCCACAACTCTTTATATAGAAGGGTATATTTTGGTGTGAATGTGCAGGTGGCACCGGAAACCAAGTAGTATTGACCATCAATTAGCCGCCCACTAGGTCATCCTAGTCCTGAAAACATGTTTCGAACGTACGATGGAGCATTGACATGCCTCTCATGCTGAAGAAGCATCTGAAGCGCTGTCGGGGGGAAGACCCCGGGTAGGGCAATGGACGCGGAGCAGCCGGCTGACCACTGGCCGGCTCGCGGCAAAGGCCGGCTGAGGAGCAGCCGGCTGACGCCGTGGCCGGCTGGTCCGGAAGTCGGCTGGCTCCAGGTCCTAGTCGGCCTGGCTACGGCCGCCAATGCTGTAGCTGGGCCGGCTTCTACAAGCCATATCCGACTGGGGGATTGCACCTCAGACCGACTCGAGGCTGGCGAGTCTTGCACTGGAAGGAACCGGGTTGGTGATCCGGGTTCCCAAAGTCCACGCTGACTTCATCTTCCGTAAAGCGCGGGGCACTGTGGAGCAATAGTGCCACGCGCCGGACAGGCCATCATGGCTTACGACGCGCCGTACAGGCAACAGTGGCTGACGGCGACAGGGACACTTCCTCTCCATACCGCTGACCTGAGCAGCCGGATGGGACAGGCCACGACGCCTCAACGGCTCCTGACGTCACCGCCTCGGGAAGGAGCGGAAGCCGAAGCCGGCCAAGCCGGCCAGTAGACTATAGGGTCTTATATGTAAAGTGCCGGTGCCTATATAAGCCGCACTACCCCTCTCGTGCAGAGGAGGATCGAGCACTTATTGCTTTCATCTACCTACAGCGCTGCCCTGTGAGAGAGACCATCGTCTCCCTTAGCCTCTCAGGGCCAGCCGGATACAGCTCTAGGAGCACCATTGTACTGTGTGATCACCTTATACACTCATAGCAGGAGTAGAGGTTTTACCTCCACCGGAGGGCCTCGAACCTGGGTACGTCGCCGTGTCGCTCGTGCCCAAACCCGCTTCCGGATACCGCCGTGAGATCTCTCAGGAGCCCCTTCGATTAGCCACCCTATGGCATATGCCGTGACGATACCACGACATTTGGCGCCCACCGTGGGGCCTTCAGCATCCTCGGCCGGTGTCTTCATCCGGACGGGCCTCACCATCACCACCGGCGAGCGAGTCGCTCTGAGCTTGGTCCGGAGATTCGGCTCCCTCGACCGCGCCGGCCGACAACGCCGGCCGCTTCGCCGACCGGCCCTTCCCAGCTGGCGGCAACGTCATCTCCTTCGGCGGCCATGACGTCTACGTCGCCACCGTCGCACCGCCGCGCTACCCACGGCAGGTGCTGCGCTGCGCCAGCCCTCCTCCGCGAGCCGGCTGCAGCGTTCCCGCCAGCCCCGCCGTCGTGCAAGTCATGATGGCTGGCGAAGAAGTCACCAAGAACCCGCGCACCCGCGGCCCTAACCTCGGAGCGCCACGTTGACCCCAACGCCTCCGGCTCGGGCCCAAAGGCGCCACCACCACCGTCCCGGCTGGAGCAAGTCCGGGCAAAGCTGAGCACCCCGCTCACCACCGGCGCCGGCACCGACGCCGCCGCCGTCGAGGCAGACCCGGAGGCGCACCGCGTGCTCCTCCTCAAGCAGCACCGAGGAGCTGGCTGCTGCTAAGCGCCAATGGGACATCACCCGGCCGCGAGTACAACCGCGCCCACGGCCTCACCCCGTGCGGCGACAACCCCAGCCCGAGCCGGCGAGATCCGCCGCAGAGGCCGCGACCTAGGCGCCGAGATCGACCGCGACGGCGCGGACGAGCCGGCTCCATCCATGGAGCTGCCCATCTACAACACCCCCGACAAGAACATGCTCGCGGCCGAAGCCGCCGCAGAAGAGCTGCACCGCCTCGAAGGCGAAGAGCTACGCCGCCAGACCGCGCGGGTGGCTGATTTGGTGAAGGCTGCCAACGAGCGGCCGAAAGACCCCAGTGCACGCCCGAGATCCTAGAGCTTCTCACGCTCGTGGTGCCGCAGTGCAACGCCAGGGACACGGCCGAGTCCGCCTCCCCGAAGACCAAGCCGGCGCAGCCGACTCCCGCGCCACGCGCGCAACCCCGAGCCGGCCGAGCCATCGCCAGCGGCGGCGGCAGCAGCCGCAGCCGGCTCCGCCAAGCCGGAACCAGGAGCAAGACTCCGAGCCGCGACGCCCTCACCGGCCGGCTCCCGAAGCAGGCGGCGCTCGCCAGCCGGCCCACTCCCGGCCGGGCCCACGCATCGAGCCCGCCGACGCCAGAGACCGCCTCGACCGGCTGATCGAATCCCGCATCGCGGAAGAGGAGGCGCCGGCTTGCCCCAAGTGCTTCGGGCCCCGCATCGCCAACGAGCCCGTGCTCGACGGTTTCCAGCCCCCCCGCGACACGCCCAAGTATGACGGCACCGCCAAGCCGGAGGACTGGCTGCAGGACTACTCCACCGCAGCCGGCATCTCCCGGGGCAACAAGCGCTGGGCTGTGCGCTACTCCCCCTCATGCTGCTCGGCTCCGCCCGCACATGGCTCAACAACCCGCCAGCCCGGCAGCATAAACGGCTGGCTGGACTTCGAGGCCGCCTTCATCAGCAACTTCACCGGCACCTATCGCCGGCCGGGTCGCCCTCAACAGCTTGAGATGTGCAAGCAGGGCCCGGACGAGACGGATCGCGCGTACTTGACGCGCTGGTGCGAGATGCGCAACTCTTGCGAGGGCGTGCACGAGATGCAAGCCATCGCCTTCTTCATGGGAGGCTGCCGGCCCAACACCATGCCGTGGCACAAGCTACGCCGCAGCGAGCCCAAGACGATGGCCGCCTTGATGGCCATTGCCGACAAGTACGCGCTGGCCGAGGAAGCCGGCAAGGCGCCGGCCGACGTTTCACCAGCCCCGAGCAAGACGGGACAACCACAAGCCGGCTGAGCACAAGCCGGCCGAAGGCGGCTCGCATGGCAGCCGGCGGGACAACTACCGCGGCAAGCGCCACAGCGACCAGCCGGACCGCCGGTACGGTTCCGCCCATGTGGCAGCCGTGTCGGACAACGCGGCAGGCGGCAGCCGCCGCCAGAAGCAAACAGACCGGCAATGGAAGCCGAAGTACACCTTCGAGCAGATGCTCGACTCGCCGTGCAAGTACCACAGCGGCAAGAACCCCTCCAACCACACCACCCGCGATTGCCACTTCATGAAGCGGCTGACAAGCGGCGAACCCCTCCCCCTCCACCCCCGCCCCCTCCAGCCGGGCGGGCCGGGTGGTCAAGGCGGCGCGAGAACGCCAACCTCGAGCACCACGAGGCTAACCAAGTGCACCATGGCGGCCGATATCCGGCCGAAGATGCTACCTACATCATCTTCACCTCCGAGCCCGAGGACAAGACGAGCCAGCAGAGCCGTTCCTCGAGGTCAACGCGGTCATACCGCCGGTCCCCCAGCACCTAAACCGGTCGAGCAGGCCATCACATTTGATCGCCGCGACACACCGGCTGTCCTGCCAAAGCCGGGCAGCTACGCCATGGTCCTCGACCCCACCATCGGCACGGCCCGGCGCAGCGCGTGCGATTTTCGCGCGTCCTCATCGACGGCGGCAGCAGCATCAACATCCTCTACCGCGACACCGCCCGCAAGCCGGGCATCCAGAGGCCGAGTTGCGCCCCACCCCCACCGTCTTCCATGGCATCGTGCCAGCCACCGCTGCCGCCCGATAGGCCGGATCACGCCGGAGGTGATGTTCGGGAAGCCGGACCACTTCCGCACCGAGAGAATCGAGTTCGAGGTGGTGGACCTCGTGAGTCCCTACCACGCGCTCCTCGGGCAGGCCGGCCCCGACAAAGTTCATGGCGGTGCCCCACTATGGGTACCCGAAGATGAAGCTGCCCGGCCCAAAGGGGGTCATCACCATAGCCGGCGACTATCGCCGCTCCATGGACCGCGCCACGCGAGCTCCAAGATGGCCCGCACGCTGGTCATCGCCACCGAGAAGCAGCTCATCCACGACGCAGCTTGCCCTCGCCAAAGCCGCGCAGACGGACATGCCGGGCCGGCGGCAACCCGGCTGGGACGACTCACTTCCAGCCGGCCGACAAGCACCAAGAAGATCTCGCCGGACCCGGCACAGCCGGACAAGTACGTCACCATCGGTGCCGGCTTGAACAAGAAATAGGAAAGCGAGCTCACCAGCCTTCCTCCGTGAGAATCGGGACATCTTCGCATGGACTCCAAGAGACATGCCGGGTGTGCCGAGGGAGTTGGCCGAGCACCACCTCCACGTCCGGCCCGAAGCCAAGCCGGTGAAGCAGCCTCTCGGCGCTTCGCCGAAGAACGACGAAGGCCATCGGTGAAGAAATCGCCCGGCTCCTAGCTGCCGGCTTCATCATGGAAGTACCGCACCCGGACTGGTTGGCGAACCCGGTCCCGGTTTTGAAGAAGAACGGCTCCCGGCGCATGTGTATCGACTACACCAGCCTCGAACAAGGCGTGCCCGAAGGACCCCTTCCCCTCGCCGCGCATAGATCAAGTCATAGACTCGACCGCCGGCCGTGAACTCGTTGTCTTTTCTAGATGCCTATTCAGAGCTACCACCGGATTCCTTTGAATCCGGCCGATCAAATAAAGACTTCGTTCATTACCCCGTACGGGGCTTACTGCTACACGACCATGCCATTCGGCTTGAAAAATGCAGGCGCCACCTACCAAAGGTGCATGCAAAAGTGTTTGCAGGATCAAATCGGCAGAAATGTTCACGCATATGTGGACGATGTCGTTGTAAAAACCAAGGAGATGCCTACCCTCCTTGATGACTCGAGAGAAACCTTCACCAATCTGCGAAGATTCCGGATGAAGCTCAACCCGGCCAAGTGCACTTTCGGTGTACCACCCGGCCAACTCCCTGGGCTACCTCGTCTCTCGCCGAGGAATCGAAGCCAACCCGGAGAAGATCGATGCCATTGAGAAGATGGAGCTGCCGCAAGTGCCTCAAGGACGTCCGTAGTTCGCCGGCTGTCCGGCTTCCTTGAGCCGCTTCGTCGCCCGGCCGGGGGAGAAGGCACCGCCCCGTATCGCTTGATGAGGAAGGCGGACAAGTTCGTCCGGTCACCGCAGCGGATGAAGCCTTCCGTGACTTAAAGCGCGTGCTCTCAACCGCGCCAATCCTCGCAACGCCGGGTTCAATGGAGCCGATGCCGTTGTACATCGCAGCCACCAACCGAGTGGTTAGCGTTGTCCCGGTGGTGGAGCGCAAAGAAGCCGAAAACAGAGAACAAACTCGGTCCAGCGCCCGCCTACTACCTCGGCGAAGTGCTCTCCCAGCCGAAGCGCAACTACCCCCACTACCGTAGGTCACCTACGGTGTCTACATGGCAGCCAAGAAGCTCAAGCATTACTTCCAAGAACATCCTATCCGGTGGTGGCCACAGCACCTCCGGCAGAAATCATCTGGCAGCAAGGATGCCAACGGCCGAGTTGCCAAGTGGGCCCCGGAGCTAGCCGCCCACACCATCCTCTACGAGCCACGCACAGCCATCAAGTCGCAGTCCTCGCGGACTTCTTCGTCGACCGGGCTGAGATGCAGCACTCGCCGCCCGTGCCGGATTCCACACATTGGAAGATGCACTTCGACGGCTCGAAGATGCGCAACGGCCCGGGAGCCGGCATCGTCATCACCTCTCCCAAGGGAGACCGGCTGGACTACGTCCTGCAGATCCACTTCGCCGCATCCAACAATGTGGCGGAGTATGAAGCGCTCATACATGGGCTGAAGCTGGCCAAGGAGATTGGCGTGCGCCGCATACTTTGCTTCGGCGACTCCGACTTGGTTATACAACAAGCATCTGGCGACTGGGACGCGAAGGACGCCAACATGGCCTCATACCGCTTCCATGTCCAGCAGCTATCCGGCTTCTTCGACGGCTGCGAGTTCCACCATGTGCCACGAGCAAACAATGAGGCGGCTGACGCCTTGTCCAAGATTGGCTCAACCCGGCAAGCCATTCCGCCGGTATCGCCTTGGCGGTTATCAAGAAGCCGTCCATCATACCGTCACCGGATTCGGATTCAATATTCGTGCCGGCCGACCTCGGGGCCGCCAGCCCAAACCCGGGGCTTCATCGCCCAAGTCGGGGGCTAACAAGCCGAACCCGCCGGCTACCATGCCGAACCCGGGGACTTCTCAGTCCGACCCGGGGCTTCATCGCCACACCCGGGGGCTAGCAAGCCGAACCCGCCGGCTAGCAAGCCGAACCCGGCGACCACGCAAGCCGAAGCCGGAAGCTCCCACGCGGGAGACCCCGTTGGTCGCCGTATTCGAGATAAGATGCGTACCTTCATGGGCACAAGAATTCCTCTCCTACCTCACCGACGCGTGTGCCGCCCGATGACCGAGTCCAGCCAGCAGATTGAGAGAAGGGCCAAGGCCTATACAATCATCAACCACGAGCCGTACAAACGCAGCAGTAAGTGGGGTGTTCCAGCCGGATGCGCCGAGCCGGCCGAAGGGATTGAACTCCTACGGAAATCCATCGTGGCGAGTGCGGCCATCACGCCTCCTCCCGAGCCATAGTGGCCAAAGCCTTCCCGCACGGTTTTTACCGGCCGACCGCGCTCGCAGACGCAGAAGAACCGGTGAAGAAGTGCAACGGCTGCCAACGCTTTGCCAAGCAAAGGAACACGCCGGCTTCCGCCTTGAAGACCATCCCCATTACCTGGCCATTTGCCGTATGGGGCTTGGATATGGTGGGCCCATTCAAAACAGCCCGAGGCGGCATGACTCATCTCTTGGTGATGATTGATAAGTTCACTAAGTGGATCGAAGCCAAGCCAATCAAGAAGCCGGACGGCTCCACGGCCGTCACATTCCTCAAAGAAATAATCGTGAGATATGGCTACCCGCATAGCATCATCACCGACAACGGCAGCAACTTTGCCGAAGGCATCTTCAAACGCCATCGCGGAGAGATGGGGATCCGGATGGACCTATCGTCCGTGGCGCACCCGGAGACCAACGGCCAAGTGGAGAAAGCCAACGGCTTGATCCTAGCCGGCATCCGGCCCAGGCCGGTGGAGCCGCTTGAGCGCTCAGCCGGCCGGCCGGATTGAAGAGCTGCCCAGTGTGCCGTGGGAGCTCGCGCACGACGCCAAACCGCTCGCCGGGTTCACGCCCTTCTTCCTCGTATACGGGGCCGAAGCCGTCCCCGCCGACCGATATCGAGCACGACGCGCCAAGAATCAAGCTCTGCACACGTGCCGAAGCCAAAGAAGCTCGCGAAGATGGAGTCGACCTGGTTGAAGAGGTCCGGCCGATGGCCGAGTCCAGTGTCAACCGTGTATCAAGAAAGCCTCCGTCGCTATCACAGCCGGAAGGTCAAGACCTTAGTATTCCGAGAAGGAGACCTAGTGCTCCGCTGATCCAACTGGACAGCCTGACAAAGATAAACTAGCATCCCCATGGGAGGGTCCCTTCATCGTGAGCAAGGCAAGAGAGGCAATGATTCCTACTATCTCATAGATGCCCAAGAGGCTAAGAAAACAAGCCGGACAAGGCCGACGAGGAGACTAAACGTCCCCGGAATGTCGTGTTACTCCGCCCATTTTACACATGAGAGCAGGAATGTATGTATCCCTTGTATCCCTTTTGTAAGCTATGAAAAGCACGCGCCAAGAGCGCCGTTCCCGACAAGTTTTTCGCGTACTTTACCTTGTTTCGCCAATTGGCTTGAACCCTCTCACTCGGTCGGCTCAGCAACGTGATCCGGCTTCCGACAGCTCGGCTTCCGAACCAGCCTACGTACCGCAACCCGGCTGTCCGGCCGGCGGGAGTAAGGCCTAGGGAGCCGGCACGCGAAAAACGACTAAGGGAAAGAGTAAAAGCGAGTTGACTTGCAAACTTTCATAAAGTGTCGGATTGCCGAATTCAGCTCGCTCGACCGAAGTACCGTCGGCCTCCTCGCCGGCCCGCTCTTGATCCGGCGACGGATCGCAAGTCGGACGTACGACCGGCAAGAGCACAGCCAAAGAGTGGGGCGGACAGGAAAAAGCGAACAAGTCGAAAGAAAGCAAGCCGGCACACAAATGATTAACAAACACATTAAAGTGTGCCTTAATAAAAGGATAATTATATTGTCTTACATATGCACCCGCATCCCGGGATTTAATAAATTGTCTTGGCAAAAGCAACAACCAAAAGACAAAACTAAGCGCCAGCCGGAGGAGCATCGGTAGAGCCGGCCGCCGGGTCGGCCTCGGCACGTCCCTCCGCCTCCTCATCATCCATGTACTCTCCATCGGACAGAGGAGGGTTCGGGTCCGCGACGAAGAGGGCCTTGTCGACGAACTCGGCGATGGCGCCGGCTCGAGCAAGGCGGGCGGCCTTGAGATCGGCCGGGAGCTTGTCCTCCACGCCGGCTCGCCGGAACTCAAGCTGCCCCAGGTCCACCTCGTTGTACCAAGAGAGGACGAAGGACAGCCGCCATGTCGGCACCGCGCGCGTGGCCGACTCCTTCCGCCGAGGAAACGATCCGGCGCCCGCTCCATCGCAGCCGACGAGACCGTAGATATCTTGCGGCGCCGCTCTTCAGTGCCACAAGATGGGCACCAGCCTCTTCGGCCGCCTTCCGAAGCTCCCAGCCCAAGCTTGGTGATGGGCTCGATGCGGGCGCTCATGGACGCCGATGATCCTCCATGGAGAAATACTCCGAGCTGCCCTCGCCGCCGCCCGCCTCCGAGACTCGCGCTCAACGCCAACGGCTGCCAAGGCCGCATCCTCGCGTCTCCGGGAAGGCCGCTGCGGGAAGAAACATGTCGAAACAAGCAAGACCAAACAAGCCGAAATAAGCCGAAAAATGCAAATTTTCGAAGTCCTAGTAAGATCGGCGGCAGCCGGCACGAACCGACCGCCCCCAGCCCGAAGATGGAGAATAGCGAAAAGATAAAGTTTCAGCTGCCGGCTACCAACCAAGCCGGCAGCCGACGACCGAAAGCCGGCAAAGGGAAGGAAACACAGAGGCACTCACCCGACAAGCCGCGATCAAGCGCGCCAATCCCCTCCGTCCAGCCGCTTGGCGGTGGCGGGCCGCCTCCGTGGACTTGGTGGAGACTTCCTCCCGAAGCGCAAGCCGCCGCCGCTCCACTCCGGTCCAGCCGCCCGCTCAGCTCCGCCAGCCTTGTCCTCCCCGTCCTTCTTGAGGGCAGCGAGTTCCTTGAGGTGGTTCCCGCTCCGCCGGCGCAGCCGCGCGCCCCCGATCAGCCCGCCGAACCTTGCGGGCGGCGGAGCGGCCCGCCTCCTCGCTCACGGCGCATTGGTCGCGAGCGGCTCGGAGATCCGACTCCACCGTGGGACCTTGGCGGCTTCAACTACAAGTCGGCCGTAAAGGAAGGTCAGCCAACCAAGACTAGAAAGAAAACAAGACATCAAGTCAAAAGAAGCATAGAGCTCACCCTTGGCGGCTTCCAGCCGCGGGCCAAGTCGGCCCTGGTCCAGCCTTGGCCTTGTGGTACGGGGTCACGGCGCGGTTGCACGCAGCGGTGCGCCGATCAGCCACAGCCTAAGGAAAAAAGAGAAAGTTAGTCAATCAAGCGAAACCCGTGCCGGCTCCAAGCAGCCGGCCCATGCCTCGAGGGCTACCAGGATAATATTCGCATCAAAAACAGCCGAAGCTTACCTTGCCGGCTTCCTCCACCTTGGCGACGTCGCGCCGCGGCCCCGGCTGCCATGGCCTTGAGGTTGGCCTCGCAGGCCGGAGAAGAACATCTCCCGCCGACGCTTGGCCGGGATTCCCTCCCGCTGGTCACCTCGTAGGAGTCGGCGCGGAGCCACGCCTCGCTCCATGGTGGCAGCCGAGCCGAGGCCGGAGTCGGAGGCGGACGGCACCCGAAGAAGAAGTGCGCCCTTGGCCACGTGCAGTGCCTTGCGGTGACGCCGTTGGAGTCCCCATCCTCACCAGCGCGCGCGAGTCGGCGCCCTCCGTGCGCACCGGCTCGTCGCTGCCGGCTCCCTTCGGGCCGGCTCCTCCGTCGTCGGCCGCGGTGGCGGCATCGCTCCGGCGCAGCAGATGGCCCGGCCGGCCCGGGGCCGCCCTCCGGCGCCCGAGGTGCCTCCTCCGGACTTTCGTCCAGCACCACCACGCTCGGCCTCGGCTCCGGCTCCGATCGTGGGCGGCGCAGCCCTCCCGGCTCCGGCTCCGGCCGCAGCGGTGCGGAGCTGCCGGCTCCGGCTCCGGTCGATGGCGGCATTCCCGCACCAGCCCCGCGCAGCTGGGCCAAGAGGACGAGTCCGGCCCGGGAACATGTCGTCCCGCCGTCGCCCGGCGGGCCGGCTCAGCCCCGCGTGCCGCGATCGGGCGCCGAGGCCAGCCGGCACGGCGAAGGAAGGCGCCCCGCGGCGGCGCGGCGGCGGTGTAGATGCGCGCGAGGAAGGCTGCGGCGGTCCGCTCCCTCTGCCGGCGGGGAAGCGGCGACACAACGCGCGGAGCCCGGCCGGGAGCCGCCGCCCCGGGCAAACTTGATAGGGGCCCTAGCCGGATAAACAAAGAGATAATAAGCACAAAAGCAAGGAAAGAAAAGGAATCAAACAAGAAAAAGAGAGAAAGAACTCACCCGGCCTTCTCCGGACCATCTTCGGCCGCGCACCGGCGCCGCTTCTTCGCCTCGCCTCCAAGGCGGCGGTGGAGCCAGCTCGCTCGTGCCCTTGGGCGCCGAAGTCGCCGTGGTGCTTGGCGGCCTCGCACGCAGAGGCACGGCGGCCATGGGCCCCGTGGCCGACGTCGCCGGCTCCACCTCCTCCTCCCCGCCGCTTCCGGGGAAGGGGGCGGATTGTGCTCCCCTTGGCCGCCTAGGATCGGGCGCCCGCGGCAGGTCGCCGCCGCCGGCATGCTCGCCGGCTTGGTCAGCCGGATCGACGAGATCCGGCGTCCACCCTTCGTCGCCGCGGTCGCCGTCCTCGGCGTTCGGCGCTCAAAAGCTAGAAGACAGAAAAATATGAACATATGACAAGCCGAAGTCGGCGAAGAAAAGGAAGTCGGCCTCGCAGCCGCAAGCCGGAAAATGGCAGAGACATGAGACTTACCCGCGCCGGCGGATGCTCCCCGCCGCGAGGCGCCAGCCCGTAGCTCCAGCCTCTCCGTCATGTTCGCCTTGGTGATGTGGTTCACCCGGCTGGCCACCTCGGGCCTTGCTGAGCGGCGCTTGGACGTCCGGCTCGGGTCGAACCGGCCGGACATGTGCCCAATCTTGTGGGAGCGCATCCGGAGCGGAGCACGCGGCGCTCGGCGATGGTGCAGAGGAGATCCTCGGCAGTCAGCCCGCCTTTAGTGGCTGTCGCCAGGAAATCCCACAGCAGGTTCACCTCGGCGTCCGGATCTGTCGAGCGAGCGTTGTGGCTCCAATTGATCCGGCCGACTGGAGGAGCCGGGTTGAACTCCGGCAGATTGATCCGGTCGACGAGCGCCCCGTCGTTGCGCACGTAGAAGAATGACATCTGCCAATTCTTCACCGAGTCGACGCGTGGGGATTTTGGGGAAAGGCGTACCGGGCCGGGTGTAGATCGAGGCGGCGCCACATGCCCGCAGGTGGCCGTCATTGGTTTGGGCCTTCAAGCAGAAGAGCCGGCTCCAAGTCGATGTCGGGCCACAGGCCGGCGTAGGCCTCCATGAACGCGACGTAGCAGCTCAGGAGGACGCACGCGTTGGCCGGCAGGTGGTGCGGCTGAAGGCCGAAGTGGTCGAGGAACCGCCGGAAGAAGGTTGAAGCCGGCAGGCCCAGCCCGCGGTCGAGGTGCGCGCCGAAAACGACGCGCTCGCCAGGCTCCGGCTTGGGCTCCGTCTCCTTGCCAGGTTCCCGCGTGATCACCCCCCGCGGGATCCGCCGGAGGCGCACCAGGCGCTCGATGTCGTCCTCCCGCATGTAGGAGCCCCTCCAAGATCCGCTGGGGGACGCCATTGACGAGGCCGAAGAAGAAGAGGACGACCACGAAAGGTGGAACGGCGAGGAGGAACCTTGCGACCGCGGCGGCGACAGCGGCGGCTGCGGACGCTCCGTCGAGACGCGCGGCCCCGTGACGCCGGATTGATGGAGCGGCGGCGGCGGCGGAACGGTGGAGTTTTGGTCGCCGGAGTTCGCCAGCGGAAGACGTTCGCCGGAGCAGCGAAGAGCTTGGGCGCGCGGAGAACGACGGAGGCAGGGGCGCGAGGAAGAAGAAGAAGTGAGCAAGTGCCGCCGGTGCCCTCCCCCGCGGCATTTATAGCCGACCGCGGCGGGCAAGTGGGCCTCCACGTGGCGATCGTGGGCCACGTCTCCGGATTTCCTGCGCGAACTCCCCCACGATCGCTACTGGTTATCGAAACGGCCACACCACGTCGCCCACGACCGCACCGGATCCGGAGGGACATTGATGTGACCGTACGAACCGACGGCCGGTGCCAGTGCGCCGACCACCAAGTCGAGCGCAGGACCCGAGGCGGCGGAGACTCCGGCGCGCAGCAAGCCGGAGTCGGACGAAAAGTTCCACTCGACCTAAAACTCTTCAGCAAGGCGGAGGCGCCATCAAATCTTGCAAGAAAGCAAAAACTATACAAGTGTAAAAAGCGGCCGGCTAGAAGCAGCCGGCAAGAACGAGCCGGATGAGGGCGCAGCCGGCTAAAAGGAAATCCTCGCCGGCCCCTCCAAGTGCCGTCAAACATATTCGTGAAGCCGAGAAAACCTGCCTAGGTCCTTCTAAACGCAGGACCCTGCCGCTCGGGGGCTAATGTCGGGGGGAAGACCCCGGTAGGGCAATGGACGCGGAGCAGCCGGCTGACCACCGGCCGGCTCGCGGCAAAGGCCGGCCGAGGAGCAGCCGGCCGACGCCGTGGCCGGCTGGTCCGGAAGTCGGCCGGCTCCAGGTCCTAGTCGGCCCGGCTACGGCCGCCAATGCCGTAGCTGGGCCGGCTTCTACAAGCCATATCCGACCGGGGGATTGCACCTCGACCGACTCGAGGCTGGCGAGTCTTGCACCGGAAGGAACCGGGTTGGTGATCCGGGTTCCCAAAGTCCACGCCGACTTCATCTTCCGTAAAGCGCGGGGCACCGTGGAGCAATAGTGCCACGCGCCGGACAGGCCATCATGGCTTACGACGCGCCGTACATGCAACAAGTGGTCGACGGCGACAGGGACACTTCCTCTCCATACCGCCGACCCGAGCAGCCGGATGGGACAGGCCACGACGCCTCAACGGCTCCCGACGTCACCGCCTCGGGAAGGAGCGGAAGCCGAGCCGGCCAAGCCGGCCGCAGACTATAGGGTCTTATATGTAAAGTGCCGGTGCCTATATAAGCCGCACTACCCCTCTCGTGCAGGGGACGATCGAGCACTTATTGCTTTCATCTACCTACGCGCGCTGCCCCGTGAGAGAGACCATCGTCTCCCTTAGCCTCTCGTGGCCAGCCGGATACAGCTCTAGGAGCACCATTGTACCGTGTGATCACCTTATACACTCATAGCAGGAGTAGAGGTTTTACCTCCACCGGAGGGCCTCGAACCTGGGTACGTCGCCGTGTCGCTCGTGCCCAAACCCGCTTCCGGATACCGCCGTGAGATCTCTCAGGAGCCCCTTCGATTAGCCACCCTATGGCATATGCCGTGACGATACCACGACAAGCGCAACTACATTTTTTTTTTGTTATGCTAAGATTGGAAATGTCGGTGCCTCGTAGTATCTTCTGCATGAATGCATGATGTAGTCTGCCTCCCTTGCAGAGGGCCTCTAAGAATCCTCTAAGTTGTGAATGTTGGTAACTGATGTTCATATGGTTGTTTCTGTGCAATGCAGAGAGTACGGCTGCTTACTCAAAATCGTTCCAGGTTGCATGTGTTGCTTTTTATTCTTTACTGCAGGAGGTAAGTCAGTTTACAGCTCTGGGGCCTGGAATTTCAACATGTTGCCATGCTGCACCTGCCTTGGCGCTTGTTCGCAGTTAGCTTTCATTTCTTTTCTACGTTGTCCTGTAAGATGCGTCCGAAAATGAACCGAAATGTTCTATACAGGGCATTACTCTTCCCATTTTACCAAGTTGGCACATTCAAGGCAGACTTATTTTCTGTTTCATTTCTTTGGGCTGACCTTTTTGCAGTTTCAGACTGTCAGGTCGTGCGCAGCTTCTGCCTAGCGTGACAAGGCTCCTCAGCATGCTTAGAAGCAGTCCAAGGTGTACTATAATCCCCTGACATCTGGGCAACAAATTCAGTCCCACGGATCTAGTCTGCACCTTTTTTTTAGAAGATCTAGTCTGCACCTATGCCGGATGCCGGTACTGATCGGTTAGTTACAGCTCAAAGCCAACGGTAGGCAGGAACGCTGCAGAAGATTACCCCCTGAATCTTAGCGAACGAGGAGCAAGGCTGGCCACTCCTCTGCACCTCCGATTGCGCATCATCATTTGTGCACGAGCTCGGCTATTTCAGAAGGGGCCGCTACAAAACCTGGGTCTCGCCCGCATTCGCCGAGATTTATGGAGCACAAAAGAAACGCTAGCCAGCCTCTGCCCTTTTATGCCTCATGGTTAGATCTTGTGAGCTGCCCTACATGATCAAGATCATCATTATATAATGGTACATATTGTGTTTGCTGGGATCCGATGAATATTGTATACTATGTTGAGATCGATTATATATTCTTATCATATGTTATTTGTGATCTTGCATGCTCTCCGTTGCTAGTAGATATTCTGACCAAGTAGATGCTTGTGATTCCGAGAAGGGTATTTATGCTCGATACTAGGTTCATGCCTCTAGTTTTCTGGAAGAGTGACAATAACTTTTAAGATTGTAGATGTGCTATTGCTACCAGGGAGAAAACAACAATGTTTTATTCAAGGGTAATTATATTGTTTACTTTACACACATTGCTTAATGCGATAATCTGTTGCTTGCAACTTAATAGTGGAAGGGGTTCGGACGATAACTGGAAGGTGAATTATTAGTTATAGACGCAATTGAATTACGGTCTATGTATTATGTTGTAATGCTCAAACGAATGTCATAGTGAAAAGCGAAGAAGAGTTCCGTAGCGGATGGCTCTCCCACGTCACCCTCTCGCCCCCAAGCCCTAGCCACCTTCTTCGCCGGCGATCTCCCTGATCACTGGTGATCTCCTCCTTCCAATCCAACCATCTTCACCGGCGTCTCCTCCTCTTCAAGGTGATACCATATGGCTCCTTCTCCTCTTGGCCGTTGGAAGGTTACCTTCGAAGTTCTCCTGGTCTCTGGTAAGAGCAAGTCCTCCTCTGGTTTTCTCCTGCTTTGGCCGAGGAATTGGTTAGTCTTGGTGAACCATAAGGATGCTCCTTTAGTTGGTAAACATCTCAATCCCGGGGAAGTTTTTTACTCTGGATCCACAGTCAGATTTGAGTCCATGTGGCAGTTGTTGAGGCTTGTTTGCTTTCACCTCCTGGTTTCTCCTCGTTCCCGGAAGCTCCTCCTGTTAGATGCAGAGTTACATACGCAGATTTGGTTTCACCACCCTATAACAAGGATTCTAAGCCTTTTTTCTCTAGATCTGCCTTCCTTATTCTCAAACCTCATGCCAAAAGGCTTGTTCTGTTGGACTCAAAAGAACAAGTTTTGGATGCTAGGTTCTTGCTTCTTAATGAAAAAGTTCAGTCTTGGCAAACCTTGGATCTTAATGTGTTCTCTGTCTTAGTGGGGGAACGTGTTATCTCGGATTCTATACAGCTAGCTTTGCAAAGGGATATAACATCTTCTGTTCCTAGATCCTTCGTGGAGGTTGTGTCTAATTCTCCTGGAAGCCAAGAGGATTTTTCTGTACCTCAAGATGATGTTTTCAAGAGTTTGGATTTCAAACAAGGTCAAGAATTTGCTCTGGATTGTTTAAAGAAGTTCAGACAAAAAGTGAATATGGATAAATTCTCTGCCAGAAAGCCTTTCTTCATGGTCTGTTCTTTTGGTCGTGCATGCTTCAGATTGGATACTCACACTGTGGCCATTGCTCTCCAAGCTTGCTTTGGTGGTTTTGCAGCTCTATACAATGTCAAATTACTTCGAGATAGAACTTTCAGGTTTTCGGTTTCTTCAAGTGCTGTTGGCTTTCAAATATACAATTTGGGTTCACAATCACAGTCTTCTTTCAAGGTTTTTTTCCATCTATGGGGTCAAGGTGGGCCTAATTGGATTGCTGAAGAGAGAAATTTTTACATTGAGCAAAGAGAGGAATGGACTGAAGTCAAGTCAAAATTCCAAAATAAAACCTCAGTTTTCTCAAGATTATCATATGCTCAAAAGGTGGCGGATTTTATTCCCAGAGTGTCGGTCTTCGAGAGATTAGTACATGCAACGGACAAGTCAACGGTTACTATGCCTCGACAGCTTAATGAGGTAATCAAGGGAAATTATGGTCAGTTTAATGAGATTTCACCGCCAAGTCAAAGGTTTGATCGCTCATTTTCCTATCAACCGACAGATTTAAATGTGGGCGCCAAATTGCCGGGCTTCCTTTCCTCTTTTAATTTCCCCAGCTTTCCTTCTTTGGTCTGGCTCGACGATTCTTACCTTATATGGTTCAAGGCCCATGGGCCCGCGCCCCAAATTCAGCTAGCTTCCCATTTTGGTGACTTCACCTTTTTCCAGTCTCGGAACCACGAAAATCTCACACCCTCGCCTCCTGCTCCTCCACTCTCTCTCCCCGTAAAAACCTCTCGACAGACTCCGCGCCGACATCAAAACCTCCCGAATACTTGTCCGTGAGCATTTACAGTGAAACCTTCATCGAAACTGCTTGTCAACACCTTCTGCTCCTCGTTGGGATCGACATTCTTACTTATCGAAGATACTACGATACACCCCCTATACTTGTGGGTCATCAGTCGCCGGTATCATCGCCGGCGGCAATGGCCAATATCCCCATCGACCCTCGTCCGTTTGTGCCGCATGGTTTCGAGATTCAACACATTGAAGGCAGGATTGGGGTGAAGCGGGTCGTCGTTGCAAGGAAGCCGAGGACGCATGAACAGTATGCTATCGCCACCATTAACCCCTTCCCCCAAGGTCAGGTACATTTTCCTAACGTCAGAAATGTGCTTGAGGAGTTCTTGAATGAGGTGGCCGAGGTTGGCTTTCAGAGTATCCAGGAGTGTCCCTTTGGTGCAGCCTATGTTCAGTTCACAAATGTCAGTGACAGGGACAGGTTGATTCATACCAGTCCTAACCCCTTTGGTGATGTTGATATTTCTTTCTGTAAGCATGATGAGGGAATTAACTGGCGTGCTGCAAATTTTAATAGAGATGCATGGGTGCTCATTGTTGGGCCACCTTTAGATCACATGAATACAGAGGATTTAAATGCTTGTTTTCATGATATTGGTACTCTGCTTCTATGGGAAAGGGATCCTAATAAAAAGGGAAGAGTGGTAGCAAAAGTTAGAGTGACTGACCTGGCTGAAATTCCAAAAAGCATCAGGTTCACTGAAGGCAATAGACCTGAAGCAGAGTCCTGGACCTTTTGTGTGGAGGTGCTGCAGCACAATTTGCTTGGAGGGGGCCCACCAGATGAGGACCCACTTCCTGATGATGGAGTGGACCCACATCCTTTGCCAGATGCTTTGGTTCCTCCTGCTGCTCCCTTCTTGCCAGCACCAGTTGAAGATAATGTGGAAGATGCAGGGGAAGATGATGGTTGGGGTCATTGGGCAATGGGGAATAATCCTCAACAAGAAGATGTCAACCATATGGAAGTGGACCTTGTTCCAAATGCTGCTTTTCAAGGACTTTTGGATGCTATTCAAGCAGAAGAGATGAACCTTGACAACCCAACCCTGGCTGATTCAAGCAGTGACCTTACTTATTCCTCTGGCAGCTCAAATTCTTCACTTGGTGCTGCAAATCAGCAGTTGGTGGTTCATGCTGGTGCTCCAGTAGGTCTGATTCCTTTCCATCAAATGGGTGAAGGCCTTCAAAATATTGCTCTGGCTTATATAGAGGAAGAGGAAGCAGACTCTGATGATGACAATGACAATGGGATGATCCAACAAGCAAATGCAGAGAATATTCCTGATGAGAATAACTTCCAACTTCTAGAGGATGTTAATATGGTGCCACCTCGGAAGCTCACCTCATCATTGGAAGAGTGGAAACATCTTTCTTCTCTATTCCGGATGAGCATGATCTCACAAAGAGATTCTCCAAGCAAGGCATGAAAATTTGGGAGGCCTATTTTGCTCCTAACCTGCACAACTCCTCCGCAAGTGCCTCTCTCTCGTGAAATACCCGTAAGTTGGTTTAATTTTGTCACTCTAATGCTCATGACTCCCGATAAATTTGATTGGGCCAAGGGTTTCTTATCTTCTCAGTTATGGAATATTATCAAGGAATCTATTGATTATGAGCACACCATTTCTTTTGTGATTCCTGATAAATGTGTTGCCAATCAGGCTCCTGTGTGCAAGTTGTTGGTGGAAGCTCAGGGGAGTCAGGAGAGTCCTGAGCATAACTTGATGATTGCTGGAGCTGGTTCCATTTCTCCAAGAAGAAAGAGGAGGGATGGAGGGGTCCCCCTGGTTGAAACGAGGTAAGGAGGAGCCCCAGATTGGTTCTTTTAAATGATGGATTCAGAAATCATGATAATTGTGTTGACAAAAATTGCTTGACCTGTAATGCTGCTCCTCCTTTAATTAATACCAAAGTGGTGAAAAATTTGGCTTCTTCTTTCTGTAAGGTTCAGGAAGATGGCCTGGAAAAGAAACTGCTAAGGAAGAATAAACTGGAAACTAAGAGGAAAGCTCCAGGAGCAGCAACAGACTCTTCTGCTCCAGGCCCCAAAATAGCCAAGGGGAAAGCTCAAGCAAGCTCCAGTGGGAGCAACAAAGAAAGAGGTGCTAATGTCACTGATGGGGTGGCATCCCAGGCCAAAAAAAGGCCCCACAAATAGAGTGTCCCAATGTTAGACAGCAGATATGCTTTTGTGGCAGAAAGAGCTTATCTTATGAATGTCTGTAATAACTGTGTGATGTACCAGTACTTGACCTTGTTGCTTTTGTGGAGATCTTGCTGCACTCAGTCTTATGCCATATCTTCTGCTATATGCTGTGTCTTGTGCTTGTTCGGAGTTCCGTTATTTTCATGATTGGTGGTGCAATATCTTGCAGGGACCCCACTCTTGGCCATCATGTATACAAAAACCTCCATAGTTTCCCATGGATCACAACAGAATATGGAAAATTCTAAACTGGAATTTGAGGGGTATTAATTCTGAAAAGAAATGGGTTGCTCTTGCTAGTAAAATTGAGGAATCAAATTGTGACATCATTTGCCTTCAAGAAACAAAAGGGAAACTTTTGCTATGGATTATATAAGAAAATTCTGTCCAAAAAGATTCGATAAATTTGAATTTCTTCCTTCCATAGGAGCTTCGGTGGGATTATAATCATATGGTGTAGTGCTCTGTTTAATGGCACTCCGGCCTTTCGAATGAATTCTCCATTTCTGTTCAGTTCACTAGTAACCTCTCAAACAATACTTGGATTTTAACAAATGTGTATGGCCCAAGTCAAGCAGAAAGGAAAGCTGATTTTATTGATTGGTTTTCAAATGTTGACATGCCTGATGATATGGATTGGTTAATTATGGGGGATTTTAATTTCATCAGGAAACCATCAGATAGGAACAAAACAGGAGGAGACATAAATGGGATGCTCCTTTTTAATGAAGCAATCAGTAACCTGGGGTTGGTGGAATTACCTCTTAAAGGAAGAAAATACACTTGGAGCAATATGCAACAATCTCCTCTGCTTGAAAGATTAGACTGGTTTTTTACTTCTTCCTCCTGGACCATCAATTACCCTTCATCCATGGTTTTTCCCCTAGTTAAACCAACTTCTGATCATGTCCCCTGTGTTGTTTCCATTGGTACAAATATCCCAAAGGCAAATGTGTTCAGATTTGAGAATTACTGGTTGCAGCATAGTGACTTCAAGAATATAGTGGAGGCAAGCTGGAATATTCCAGTTGGGCATTCTGACCCTGCAAAAAAAGTTACTTTCCAAGTTGAAGAACCTAAGGAAAAGCATAAAGCTTTGGGCAAAGAATTTGCCATGCTTAAAGATGCTCATTGGAAAAGTCAACTCTATCATCACTTTTCTAGATAATATTGAGGAATTAAGAACTCTTTCTCTTGAAGAGTGGAACCTAAGAGATATTCTCAAAGATCATGTCATTACCCTATTACAGAATCAGAAGGCTTACTGGAAACAAAGAGGGAAAATAAAATGGGTAAAGCTTGGAGATGCTAATACAAGATTCTTTCATAATAAAGCAACAATAAATTATAGACATAATTTCATCTCTGTGTTAATGAATGAAAATTTGACTGAAATAGCAGATCATGATGGAAAAGCAGATATCCTTTGGAAAGCTTTCAAAGAAAGAATGGGGAAGTCTGACAATCCTTCTATGCATTTTAATTTGCATGATTTTTATGGAGATGGCATGGATGAAGAAACAAGATCACAACTAGAGTCTCCTTTCACAGATAAAGAAATTGATGATATAATAAAGGAATTACCTAATGATAAATCTCCAGGACCTGATGGTTTTAACAATGAATTTTTTAAGAATTGTTGGAATATCATTGGCAGAGATGTTAAAGATTTGATCAGGGGCTTTTATGAAGGAAATATCAACTTGGAGAGTATTAATTCTTCCTATATCACTTTAATTCCAAAAATAGACTCCCCTATGAGGCCAGGTGATTTCAGGCCTATTTCTCTCCTCAACACTGTGGTCAAAATCATTACCAAGCTTCTGGCAAACAGATTGCAAAAAATTATTCTTCAGCTGGTACACAAAAACCAATATGGTTTTCTAAAGCAGAGGTCAATCCAGGACTGTTTGGGGTGGGCCTTTGAATTCCTTTTTCAGTGTCATAAATCAAAAGAAGAAATAGTTATTCTCAAACTGGATTTTGAAAAAGCTTTTGATAAGATTGAACATAGCACAATCTTGGAAATTTTGAGAGCATGAGGGTTTGGAGAAAAATGGATTAAATGGATTCACTTAATTCTCAGTACTGGAACATCTGCAGTCCTCCTCAATGGTACACCAGGCAAGAGATTCTATTGCAAAAGAGGGGTTAGACAAGGAGATCCTCTTTCTCCACTTCTTTTTGTGCTTGCAGTAGATTTACTTCAATCGGTGATTAATTCAGCAATGAATCAAGGAATTTTAGAAAGACCTATACCATCAAATGCCTGCCCAGATTTTCCAATTGTTCAATATGCGGATGATACTCGATAATCATGAAAGCAAATGCTGCAAACTTGGTATGTCTCAAAGCTCTGTTACAAACTTTTGCTGACTCCACTGGTCTGAAAGTGAATTATAATAAATCCAACATGATACCCATTAATCTAAGTGAAGAAAGACTTATTCACTTTTCCGAAACTATGCAATGTAAGAGGGGGTCTCTGCCTTTTACTTATCCGGGACCGCCCCTCGCATTATAAAACCTTCCATGGAGCATTTCCTCCCCATTGTCCAAAGAACACAAGCAAGATTAGGAGGGATGGCTGATTTTTTAAACTATGGAGGGAAGTTGCAATTGGTTAAATCTGTTCTAGCTTCAATGCCAGTTTTCTTCATGTGTTGCTTTGATGTTCCAGTGGCCATAAAGGAGCAAGTTGTAAAATATATGAGACACTGTTTGTGGAGAAAAAAAATAATGATGTGCAGGCAAATGGCTCTGCTCTTGTTGCATGGAAGAAAATATGCATACCTAAAGAACAAGGTGGTTTGGGAGTATTGAATTTGGAAGTTCAAAATAAGGCCCTTATGCTGAAGAATCTACACAAATTTTTTAATAATCATGACATTCCTTGGGTACACCTGGTCAGGGAGTCTTACTACTTGGGTGGCAATTTACCCACAAATAACATGGGAGCATCTTTCTGGTGGAGGGCACATACTAAACTGTTGGACATTTACAAGGCTATGGCTTGATGTAATATTGGAAATGGTAAAACTGCTAATTTACGGACAGACCTATGGGGAGACAATTGCATGCACCAAAAGTTCCCACATCTAGTGACTTATGCCAAACATACTCGATTGGACTCGTTGAAAGAGTGATACACACTCGAATATCTCGAGGATCTTTTTCACTTACCCCTCTCACAACAAGCCTTTGGAGAATTTCAGAACCTTGAAATAATCTGTAGAATACTCTTGCAATGGTACAAGAAGGAAATTCAGATAGTTGGTCTTACATTTGGGGAAATGCAGAATTCTCTTCCCAGAAAGCATATAAAGCTATGATAGGATTCTCTCCAGCTCCCAAGATATTCTCCATATTATGGAAATCTTCATGCCAAGCAAAACACAAATTCTTCTTCCGGTCTGCTTCTACATGACAGGACTAAACACAAGAAACCTATTGAGAAGGAAGAACTTTGTAATACAATCATATCGAGTGTGTCATTGAAAGTTGTAATGAGGAGGAAACTTTAGTGCACTTATTCTGGGCCTCGCTCTTTTGCAAAGAAATGCTGGGATTTCATATGCCCACAAAGAGATAGAGATTGATCTATTCTTGAAGCATTTGAGGATATGAGATTAAAGATGAATCTGCCTTTTGCTATGGAAGTAATAATTTTGTCAGCATGGGGCATTTGGATAGTCAGAAACAACAAAATTTTCAAGGATCAACATGCAGAATTCAATACATGGAAAGCAATCTTCCTACAAGAACTGAGGTTGCTAGTGCATAGACTTAAGAAGAAGCATGTCAATTCATTCAATGAATGGATCAACTCGTTAGGATAATGTTAGGCTTTTGTGTTTTTGTCTCTTGAGAGTTTCTCACTCTCTCCATATGTAATCCTGAACCTTTTATTTTTGCTTAATAAAAATTGCAGGGGGCGTTTGCCCACTGTTTTACCTCAAAAAAAAAAGCCATCTTGGCGAGGAAGGAAGAGCGCTAGAACTTGAAGACATCAAGAAGTCATGTTAGGAAGGAAGGCCAAATGATTTAGGTCGGAATTTGGCCACCTCAGGTTCAAGGCAGAAATGCATGAAAAGACAACATATGGAGATGTTTACCGCAGGATGACCTCAGATGAAGAAATGATTAATGTGAAAGTTGTTCGTATCATCGAAACATACAACTTTGCTTTTGTATTCATCTTGATCCAGTATACCATGTGGCTCACGCAGACTTGACAAGATCTAGGTAACAAGCCTTCTGTGTGATGGATCCGCCCTAAAGCTGAAGGTATGCTTGCAAATACATCAAGAAGGCCCTGGACGAAAAAATACTCAACACGTAAGTTGTTCGTATCTTCAAGATGTATGAATTTTATATTAGACTCATCTTGATCCGACATACCT
>NW_025899886.1:0-15043 GCF_022539505.1 Lolium rigidum
ATCCCCTATACTTGTGGGTCATCACCCTTCCGCCTACTTAAAGCCTTCATCGCGAAACCCCCAGTACCGAGAGCCACGATACGGAAAACCTTCCAGAGACGCCGCCGCCGCCAATCCCATCTCGGGGGATTCAGGAGATGGCCTCCGGCACCCTGCCGGAGAGGGGAATCATCTCCCGGAGGTCTCTTCATCGCCATGATCGCCTCCGGATCGATGTGTGAGTAGTCCACCCTCGGACTATGGGTCCATAGCGGTAGCTAGATGGTTGTCTTCTCCTCATTGTGCTATCATGTTAGATCTTGTGAGCTGCCTATCATGATCAAGATCATCTATTTGTAATGCTACATGTTGTGTTTGTTGGGATCCGATGAATATTG
Organism: Lolium rigidum; assembly: GCF_022539505.1. NCBI lineage: Eukaryota > Viridiplantae > Streptophyta > Magnoliopsida > Poales > Poaceae > Lolium > Lolium rigidum. The sequence continues at coordinate 378 of NW_025899886.1, forward strand.
AATACTATGTCAAGTTGATTATCAATCTATCATATATGTTATTTATGTTCTTGCATGCTCTTCGTTGCTAGTAGAGGCTCCGGCCAAGTTGATACTTGTGACTCCAAGAGGGAGTATTTATGCTCGATAGTGGGTTCATGCCTCCATTAAATGCTGGGATAGTGACAGAAAGTTCTAAGGTTGTGGATGTGCTTGTTGCCACTAGGGATAAAACATCGATGCTTTGTCTAAGGATATTTGTGTTGATTACATTACGCACCATACTTAATGCAATTGTTTGTTGTTTGCAACTTAATACTGGAGGGGGTTCGGATGATAACCTGAAGGTGGACTTTTTAGGCATAGATCCATGCTGGATAGCGGTCTATGTACTTTGTCGTAATGCCATGATTAAATCTCATAGTACTCATCATGATATATGTATGTGCATTGTTATGCCTTCTTTATTTGTCAATTGCCCAACTGTAATTTGTTCACCCAACATCTGTTTATCTTATGGGAGAGACACCACTAGTGAACTCGTGGACCCCGGTCCTATTCTTTACATCCGAAATACAATCTATCTGCAATTGTTCTTTACCTGTTCTTCGCAAAAAATCATCATCATCCACACTATACATCTAATCCTTTGTTTACTGACAAGCCGGTGAGATTGACAACCTCACCGTTACGTTGGGGCAAAGTACTTTGATTGTGTTGTGCGGGTTCCACGTTGGCACCGAATCCTCGGTGTTGCGCCGCACTACACTTCGCCGCCATCAACCTTCAACGTGCTTCTTGGCTCCTACTGGTTCGATAAACCTTGGTTTCTTACTGAGGGAAAACTTGCTACTGTACGCATCACACCTTCCTCTTGGGGTTCCCAACGGACGTGTGTTAACTGCACGCATCAAGTAGCAACCACCAAGCGCCTTGCCTCGGCGGATCTTGTCGGGGAGAAACCCTGCGCGGCATAGCAATATAGGCCTGGTCCTCGCTGCTAGCGTAGCTGGTTTGGGGAGTGCCTGTGAAGTGTGGGACTAGCTGCAGGGGCGGCGAGTCATGGGGGAGTGATGCACCGGCGCCAGCGAGTGTTCCCTTTTTTCATTTAGATGAAGTTGAGGGTATTTTTGTCAAGTCAAGAAAAAAATAACGGTTTGACTAACGGAATCTGTTTGACATCCCACGGTAGTGGTATTATGGCATGAAAAAACTAAGATGAGTGCTATTTTGGCACTTTGGTTTTCAATAGTGGTATTTTGGTACTTTAGGTTTCAACTAGTGGTATTTTGGTTGTTCTCTCCGGATACAAGATGACGAGGATGACAGAGCTCAAGGAGAATGAGGACGGCGGAGCTCCATGAGGACGAGGACGATGGAGGAGCTTGATTACGAAAGGAGGAGGACCGTGCATGAGCTGGGGTCGCGGGACGGAAGGTGAGTGGGAGTTTTCAATGGTGATTCTATCGGGCCCTACGGGCATACCTGGCCATGGGCAGCCCGGCCCGGCTAGCCCGACCCGACCATGTCTCCGGGCTAGGCCTAGGCCTGATTTTTTGGCCCGATGCTTGGGCCGGGCCGAGCCGAGCCGGGCCTAGGCCGTGATCCATTTACTGAAGTGGCCTGGCCCGAGGCCCGACGGGCTTTCTCTGTGATGGGCCGGGCTTGGGCCGACTTTTTCGGCTCGACGGTCAGGCCGGGTCGGGCCTGGGCCAAGATTTTTCGCATCGGGCTTTGGTCGGCCCGGCCCGAGGCCCGGCCTAGCCCGAGAAATGCACAGGTATACCTACGGCTGACGCGCGGGGAGTTTTCGGGCAAGGCCGGCCGGGGCAAGTAGAGAAGCTCGATTTGAGCTTCTCTCCGCAACCTAGCTGAGACGCGTTTTCGGGGCGAGGTGGGCAGTGCCCAGATGCATAAACCGAGCTAACAAACAACAATATTGGGATGGGAGATTCTCAGCTGGGCTGGTCTACCAAACACACCCTATATATGGTGAACCGGCACGAAGGCACCGGCACAATCCATTGGGTACTGGTGTTTCTAGCTTGATCGAGCTTTAACATGAAGATCCTTATAGGATCACAAGGAGGCTCTTTGTTCGCATCTAGCACTTTTCTATCGGTAGTGGCAAGTGGAACCTCTTAGGCACGTCTCTTTCTCCGTGTTGGCAGAGGACGAGTGCATAGGACATGTGTGCTCCAAGGAAAACAAATAGCAAACGCCGGTTCTATTGTCAGATATGGAATTTTCTATGTATACGTGTGGGCTCATTGGGAGGACGGCAAGGTAGTCGGAGCACACTTGTGTTTTTAAAGGAGGATAACCACACATCGATTAATGTGCAAATCCATACATTATCGTTTTTCAAAAGTTAGTCAAAGCCAGATACCTAGACCGAACAAATGAACATGGAAAAGAAAGAAAAAAATAATAAGATCATATGGCTCGTGACAGTAACTCCTTGGGCTACCCCTAACTATATGATCAAAGACTTAAAAAAAAAACTGAAAGTACATAACTCCTTTTTTTAGAAACGGAGTTGTGTACTTTCTTTTTTACGAAAATACACAACACGTAAGTAAAGCCGTTAAGAAGGGAACGACGAACTAGGGCACCGATGCGGAAAAATCCAACTATAGATTAGTCTTAAGATCTTCATCCCCAAAGTCAAGCTTCTAGTCATCACCTTCCAGTAAGAAAACGGCCCGGGCGGGCCTCGACATTGCCTAATCATAGATCTTATGTTTCTACATAGCGTGCATACCTCGCTTGAAGCCGCAGCTAAAATCAACACTTATCCGGCTAGCGGAACCTTGCTAGAAGAATAGCGGTCGAGGAGATTCGGGAATACCGAGACGTCCCATCCCGCATTGCTTCCAGTAACTGTGGCACCCCCTTCTATTCAACAACAACATCCATTATTTGATGCCTACGCACGAGACACCCTGCATAGGATCTGCCAGCAACATGCATGGGTTGATGCCTCCACATGAGACACCGTGCATAGCACCTGTCGAGCCACATAGAATAGTAGATTAACTAACATATTGACTTACACATACACATGCTTGAATGCGGAAAATAAACAATAACATATTCATTGCATGACTAAAAGATCTACACATTTCACAGGATTTCCTGATCAAAACCCATGTTCACAAAAACTTCAGAATACAGAAGCTACACATACACATAACCATGTGTGGAAATTATTTATTTTTTCGGTCAAACATTTCTAAGATGATCTACGGAATTATTTGTTATCAGCCATAGCATCAAACTAGTATTACTAGATCTATCACGACATATAATTCTAATAATTTTTTTTGGCTAGGGTCAACACTTTGTAGTACGACTGGGAAGAGTACTACTCTAGCACAGAGTGTGTTTCTATATGTCACTTTTGTAGATCCTGTTAGGGCCACTTCTTTTGGGCTTCTGCTTATACATAAGCTTGCTTATGGAAAACGGTGGGTAGAAACTGTTGTGGGAAGAAGCTCTTAGAAACTGATTTTTCCTATTCTTTTGGGCTTCTAGAAATTTAGCTTATTGATGTGTTGAGTTATGAAATATCAGTAATGCCCCTAGACATGCACAAACAATTAGCCATATTTCTTTCTTTATGGTTGGAAGTGAACTGGCTGGAGCGATATAATTTGCCATTTCTATTTCTTTCTTTACAACTCTATTAATATTTCTAAAATACGTTGTAAAATGGAAAAAGTCCATTTTAAACCTTGAATTCGTAGTGGTTCGGCGGTTTGAACCCCAACGTCGAAATCCCTGTCGTTTGAACCCTCATCTCACAAATCCCGGTCTAATCTGAACCATGAGCATCATTGCCAAACGGGGATAGCTGACGTGGCGAAGGAAGTGCTGGGAAAGGTGAGAGTGGTGGGCTTGTGCGGCTGGCGACCGAAGTAAACACTGGGCCAGCCCAAGAAAGCCCAAGAGGCCTGGCTATATTCCTCGATGTCTCCGCGTCGCCTGGCATTCCAGTCCACCACTTTTCTTCTCTCTGTGACGGCAATGGCGACAGAGGAGGGTTGATCGGCGGGGAGTAGAGGACCGTGAAGAAGACGACCGTGACGAGGCGAAGAAGGCGACTGTGACGAGGCGAAGAAGAAGACAGGAAAGGTACCATCGTCTAATCTCTCTTCTTCCCTGTGCGTCTGGTTAGGGTTTTTCCGCCGCAAATTTATGAAATTTAGGGGTGAATTCAGGGATAGTTAATGCGAGCGCATTGTTTTGGTTTCAGCAATCAATGGATCCAATTGAGATTTTGAATGTTCTTTTTCATTACGGTGGCGAGTTCATTCGTATTGGCCCAAATTTGGACTATGTTGGTGGGGATGAAGCACTGTCAGAGATAGAGAGAGACAAGCTGTCTATGCCAGAATTGAAGGGGTTTTTGAAAGAACATGTTGAACCGAAGGAGTCAATGAAGTATTACTTTCTTCTGCCTGGGAAAGAACTAGTAGATGGACTAGTATTTCTGTCAGATGACAAAGCTTGTCAGAAGATGGCTGATTATGTTAGTCCTGGAGGAATTGCTTATGTATATGTGGAGTATCATGGCGAGGAAGATGTTGAGGAGAGCAGCTCTGGTAGTGATTATGAGGATGAAGAATGGGAGTTCACTGGTGAAGGACCTGAAGCTGTCATAACTCGCTGCTGAACCAGCGAGAATCCGATAATGATGTGTTGGTTACGGATGGCCAAGGTGTAGTGACAGAGGTTATTAGTAGCCCACTTAAGAGAAAGAAGAATGAAACAAGGCCTGCAACTGCTAATGAAGAAGTGTTTCTACTGACAGATGGTACTACTGCCAATAGTTCTTCAACCTCAGATTCAGATACTGATGTGGAATACACACCACATAGTGAGGACAGTGGAGAGGATTCAGAGGTTATTGAGCTGAGGAGACATGCCAGGAAATTCAAGAAAAGGATGAAAGACTCCAAGAGTTGGATTGGGAAGGACTGCAAAGGTCCAAAGGCCAATAGAGCTCATATCCAACATGGAAGAACAAATAGAAGGGGAAGAAGAAGATTGGAACTATGATTCTTCAGATGAGGACTACAGCTATGATGAAGATTCAGATGGACAGATTGTGAAAAGGAAGAGCACATATCCAAGGTTCAAGGCTGATACTGAAGTACCACATTTTGCCTTGACCATGGTTTTTAGGAGTAAGAATCAGTTGGTCAAAGCTCTTGTCGGGTATGGTCTTGTCACAAAGAGGAGCATCGGGTTCAAGAAGTGTGAGTCCGATAGAGTTAGGGCATATTGTGGTTGGCCCGGATGCCCTTGGCTTATATATGCTCGCAAAGAGATCAAGAACATCAAGAATGCAAGTGATCACCTTCAATGATGAGCATAAATGTGCCCGCAACAGTATGTAACAAGCTTGTGACTGCAAAGGTAATTGCACAAAGGTATGAACACTTCATTCTGGCCAATCCAATGTGGAAGATAGAAAGTATGAAGGCAACTGTGTTGCACGATATGTTTGCTGATGTGTCTACCTCCAAATGCAAACATGCCAAGAAGATTGTGATGGACAGATTGATGAGTGGAATGCAAAATGAGTACACCGAGTGTGGGACTATCAGCTAGAACTTCTCAGAAGCAATCCAGGAAGCACAGTAGCTGTTTGCATGGATCCAACAAACATGGAGCATAGTGTGTTTCAGAGTTTCTATGTTTGCTTCAATGCATTGAAACTAGGATTCAAGGCAGGATGCAGGCAAGTAATTGGATTGGATGGGTGTTTCTTCAAAGGGGCAGTGAAAGGGGAAGAAGGCCAGCATCTGCACATCCAACCTATGCTTACTTCACATGCAGTGGAAACTATTAGGCTAGTTAACTTATGTTCATGTTGCAGTGTTTAAAACACTCTGAATTATGCTGCAAACATTATCGCTTTTGTGTTCCGAACTATGTCGGATGTTCCAATGTATGAACAATGCCAATGTTGCAATATTTTGCTTTTGGGTTCTCAACTATGCCAGTGTTCCAACTGAAATGCTATTCTATCAAATTTGTCTCCATTTGTTTCTTATAGAACAATCTATTTGCACTGAACTGAAATGAATTCCCAACTGAAATGCTCTGAAACATAGCCACAACCAACCAAGTACATAATATTCAGTCAAGCAGTACACATTACAATTACTAGGATGGATTTCTTGTTCATAGCAACTACTAACTTGCCCACTAGAACATCATCAGCAACATTACATAGAACTTTTTCACTGAATGAACACTTTTCTTGCGACTAAACCTAACACAAATACAAGAAACAGAAACACCACATTCTTGTATTTCTTCTTCATTGCAGCTAGCTCTGAATTATTCTGCTTCAACTGATCTAGCAGATCAAGAACCATGTCATCTCTTCCACTCCGGTCTTCAAATCCAGAAGAAACATTCCCATCCCCACGCAGCCTCCAAACTTCATCTCTCAGATCTCCAATGAGTTCACTGAAAAACTGCGGCAAAGGCGGGTCATGCCATTCAACATAGCCACAACCACCTTGCTGTTCAATTCAAAGAACCCAAATCAATGGCAGACAGCAGGAGAACACAGCAGAAAAGAGAGAATAGAGATGAGATTCAAACTGACCATGGCATCCACACACGCATAGTACCTCCTGCCTGGGTTCTGAAAGCTCCAGGAGATCCATCTGGGAGCCTTCCTCGGCGGATTGCAGCGGCAGAGCTTCGGAGGCTCGTACGCCATGGCGCTCTCACAGTACGCCACCGGCGACCTCGATTCCGTCACTCTCCTTCTTCCGCTGGCTCTACGAAAGCTAGGAGCAGAATCGGCTGTAGCCCACGACATTGTCCTTCCCTTGCTCGCCGCAGTGGACCGCCGCCTGAATCGCCTGAAATCCTCTCGATGAACCCTAATTTTATTCCCCACCTTCCTCTGTCTCGCTTCCAACCCGCGCGCCCGTTAAGTAATTGCTCGTAATCGCTCACTTCCTGGCCCACCACCGACGTAAATCCCAGCCAATATTCGCCACGTCAGCATTTTACTTGCTAAACCACCGTCAAGGTTCAGATTAGACCGGGATTTGTGAGATGAGGGTTCAAACGACAGGGATTTCGACGTTGGGGTTCAAACCGCCGAACCACTACGAATTCAAGGTTTAGAATGGACTTTTTCCTTGTAAAATACAGTACAGTGTAACCTCTGGTTGGAAGTGAACTGGCTGGACTGAATCGATCAACCAAATCGAAATCACAAACTACCCAAGCTGCTATTCCCCACTCCACCACTGTCCAAGCTGCATCATCACAAGGACAGGGACGCGGGGCACCGCCGCCCTTATGTCCGGCGACATGTGCTGCACCCGCTCCTCTTGCGGCAGCGCGAAGAACCGCCGCGCCACGTCCAGCATCATGGCCCGACTTGGTTGACCACCTGGAAGAAACCTAGGTCGCGGCACGCGGCGTCGAGCACGGCCAGCGGCGGAGTAGCGACGGCGGCGGCTGCTGGGAGCGGCGCCGACTGTGGGGAGCGGCGGAGTAGGCTGCGGGGAGCGGCGCCGGCTATGGGGAGCGGCGGAGTAGGCTGCTGGGAGCGGCGCCGACTGTGGGGAGCGGCGGAGTAGGCTGCGGGGAGCGGCGCCGGCTATGGGGAGCGGCGGAGTAGCGGCGGAGTCGGTTGCGGGGAGCGGCGGAGGAGCAGCGCCGGCGCCGGCGGCGCCGTTGAGGAACCCTAGCTCTCCATGGTCCTGTCCGGTCGATGCGGGATGCTAATTGCTTCGTTCGTTTCCTTTCTCCATGAGTGGCAGTCTCACGTAATTAGAACAGATATGCGGGGGTCATTCAAATTGGCGGTTCAGGACTTCAACCCAGAAGCTCGGGAAACTGCTCCGAGGCAGATTCTCAGATTGCACACGATCCTGGCTTCCCGGTGAAAATAAGCAAGGCAACCGCCGTAGACTTCTTTTGGGCTTGAGCTGTCCACAACCTAGAAGCCCATCTAGAAGCTAAAAAGAAGTGCCCCTTACTTTACTCACATCCAGCTACATGTGACCAAGGTTCTGGACACCTGGTGGCTTTCTTTTACCGAGGGGGGTTGGGAACTACATTTATCACGGTAAACATAATATGTTGCTTTTTTTAGATAAAAGGCAGCTTACTGCCCGACTTTAAATTAATAAAGCCCTCAGATTCGGAACAACGGTTTAAGGATTACATGCTGCGGCATACAGGTTAACCAAAGGTAAAGAAAGATAGCATCTAACGAAGGCCAGAAGACACATCATGGTAGCCCGGATACCCGCATCCTGCCGCCAAGGTCGCTCCTAGGCATCACTTGCCAGCACCTCCGCGTGAGTAAGTCTTAGCTAATTTACCAGCACCTCCGCGTGAATAATATGTTGTCTGTGTTAGATCCTATGAACAACTAGAGTAGATCCTATATCGGGTAGAACTGTCTCTGTAAATAAACTATCTATATACTGAGAGGTAGAGGGGTCGAGATTGGGGAATGGTTACCTTCTCCTTTGGAGGATGAACCGTCGGACGTCGACATGATTGTGTCGGCGGTGAGGTCGTGACGGCAGCGGCGGAGCTTCCCGTCGGCGCAGCGCTAAACCCTAGATCGGATTGATTTGTCGGTGGGGCGTACGGCAACGCGGTGAACCTCGTACTGCGAGCCGCCGGCCCCCACCTCTCTTTATAGCGCTGGCGACAGGGGCCCACCAACCATAACGGGTTGGGCGCCCCCGATCAAGGCGCAGGTCAAAGGGGCCCGGTGGGCCGGTGGGCCCACACGGGAGAGAGATCAACCTAACATTATTGTTAGATCCTATGAACAACTAGAGTAGATCCTATATCGGGTAGAACTGTCTCTGTAAATAAACTATCTATATACTGAGAGGTAGAGGGGTCGAGATTGGGGAATGGTTACCTTCTCCTTTGGAGGATGAACCGTCGGACGTCGACATGGTGTTGTCGGCGGTGAGGTCGTGACGGCGGCGGCGGAGCTTCCGGTCGGCGCAGCGCTAAACCCTAGATCAGATTGGTTTGTCGGTGGGGCGTACAGCAACGCGGTGAACCTCGTACTGCGAGCCGCCGGCCCCCACCTCTCTTTATAGCGCTGGCGACAGGGGCCGACCAACCATAACGGGTTGGGCGCCCCCGATCAGGGCGCAGGTCAAAGGGGCCCGGTGGGCCGTTGGGCCCACGCGGGAGAGAGATCAATCTAACATTCTCCCCCTTGATCTCAACTTTACTTTTAACTTTATACTTTCGCTTTATTCGTTTCATTTTGGATCAGTCCATAGGGCATGTTTCATCGTCACAGCTCTATTGCCGATAGAATCGAACAGCCACAATACACTTCTCTCGTTTTGAAACAAATTATTTTACTTTTGGGCCACTTATGATCCAGGATAGGTAAGACTTTCCCTTAAACCCATGCCGGCTACGTGCTCCTTGAACACGCTGGGTGGTAAGCCTTTCGTTAGCGGATCCGCAAGCATATCTTTTGTCCTTATATGCTCGAGACTTATTGTTTGATCCTGGACCTTGTGTTTCACAACATAATACTTAACCTCAATTGGTTTCGTAGCATTACTCGACTTGTTGTTGTGAGCATAAAATACTGCAGGCTCATTGTCGCAGTACATCTTTAGTGGTTTGTCAATACAATCTACCACTTTCAAGTCGGGTATAAATTTCTTTAACCATAATGCCTGCCCTATGGCTTCATAACATGCTATAAATTATGCATACATCGTGGATGATGCAACTATCGTCTGTTTGGAGCTTCTCCACGAAATAGCTCCCCATGCGAGGGTGAATACATATCCAGATGTGGATTTTCTATCATCTTTATCCCCCGCAAAATCTGCATCTGAATACCCTCTTATTTCTAGGGAATCAGTGTATGTTAGCATGTAATTCTTTGTGCCTTTCACATAACGCAATGCCTTCTTTACCATTTTCCAGTGTTCAAAACCTGGATTTTCTTGATATCTACCGAGTACTCCGGTGATAAATGCTAAGTCAGTGGCGAGTGCACACTTGTGCATACCGTAGGCTTCCAATAGCCGAAGCATATGGAACCGCTTTCATTTGATCGAGCTCGTATTGATTTTGGGGACTTTGATGTTTCCCAAAACTGTCGCCCTTGACTATAGGGGCAGGTGTGGCATCGCACTTATGCATATTATACTTACTTAGAATCTTTTCTAAATAAGCCTTTTGCGATAGTCCTAATACTCCATTGTTCCTATCTCGGTGAATTTCTATGCCCAAAACATATGACGCTTCACCAAGATCTTTCATATCAAAATTTGAGGACAAGAAATTCTTTGTCTCTTGCAGTAGACTAACATCACTGCTGGCAAGCATAATATCATCCACATACAAGATTAGGAAAATATATGTCCCACTTTTAAACTTTGCATAAACGCAATTGTCCTCAATATTTTCTTTAAATCCAAATCTCTTAATTGTTTCATTAAACTTTAGATACCACTGTCTGGAGGCTTGCTTTAATCCATAAATGGATTTCTTTAGGCGGCATCCCATTTCTTCCTTGCCTTCCATGATAAAACCCTTAGGTTGTTTCATGTAGACATTTTCTTCTAAATCCCCGTTTAGAAATGCCGTCTTTATATCCATTTGATGCAACTCTAAATCAAAATGTGCAACTAGTGTCATTATGATTCTGAAGGAATCCTTACATGAGACCGGAGAAAATGTCTCATTGTAATCTATCCCTTCTCTTTGTGTAAATCCTTTTGCCACAAGTCGTGCTTTATACTTTTCGACATTCCCATTGGAGTCATATTTTATTTTGTAGACCCATTTGCAGCCCACTGTTTTGGCTCCTTTAGGAATATTCTCTAAGTCCCAAACATTGTTGGTACTCATCGATCTCATTTCGTCTTCCATGGCCTCCACCCACTTTGATGAATCCGGGCTTCTCATGGCTTCTTCATATGAAGTGGGATCACCTTCCATATGAACTCGTTTATGTGTTGTAAACTTTGTAATCAGTCGAAATGGCTGATTTTCTAGCTCTTGTAGACCTTCTAGGGGCCACATTCTCTTGAGCATTCTGTTCCTCAACTTGTGGCTCAGCTTCTGGAGGTGGTTGTTGTTGCTCCCTTTCATGCTCAACAAATGGTTCATTCGGCTCCTGACGGAAAGGTTCCGAATTTTCACTCATCGTTGTCATGGGTGGAGTCACAACAGGCGCTTGCACCACAATCGCAGGGATCGTCGGTACAGGTGCACATGGTAGCGCAAAAATGGCTCGTGAGTCATCGGATTAGGTGCATGCACCCTCTTCTCCTCAAGATCAATTTTCCGAGCTACCATGCTCCCCCTCATCATTTCGTCTTCTAAGAAGACAGCATGTCTCGTTTCCACAAACTTTGTGTATTTCTCTCGGACAAGTAGAAACGATAACCTTTTGACTTTTCAGGATAGCCAATAAAATGGCAGCTGATCGTTTTGGTATCTAACTTTGCGATATTTGGATTGAATACTTTGGCCTCAGCAGGGCTCCCCCACACTTTCAGGTGGTTTAGAGAAGGCACTCTCCCTGTCCATAGCTCATACGGTGTTTTGGGCACCGATTTGCTTGGTACTCTGTTTAGAATATGAATAGTGGTTTTTAACGCCTTGATCCACAATCCCAATGGTAGGGTGGAATAGCTCATCATACTGCGCACCATATCCATAAGGGTACGGTTGCGCCTTTCAGCTACCCCATTCTGCTAAGGTTCGCCCGGCATCGAGTACTGGGCGACTATTCCAGTCTCCTGTAGAAACCTTGCAAAAGGTCCAGGGACTTGGCCATATGGAGTATGTCGACCATAGTACTCCCCTCCATGATCAGACCTGACTATCTTTATTCTTTTATCATGCTGAATTTCAACTTCAGCTTTGAATATTTTAAATTTATCCAACGCTTCTGTTCTTTCTTTTATTGGATAAATATAACCATATCGGGAGTAATCATCCGTGAATGTTATGAATGAATCATAGCCATCCACACTTTTCACCGGAAATGGTCCACATATGTCGGTGTGAATTATTTCTAGTGTTGTTGTGCTTCGATTTGCACCCTTTTTAATTTGCTTTACAAATTTTCCTTTAATGCAATCGATGCACTGTTCTATATCTGAGAATTCTAATGGAGGAAGAATATCATTTTTAACGAGTCTTTCTATTCTCCCCCTCGAAATATGGCCTAGGCGACAGTGCCATAATTTCGATGATTCATTAGTTCTTTTTCTTTTCTTTCCTTCTTTTTCCGACGAGGGTATTTGTTCATTCACTTTACACACAGACAATACTTTTTCACGCAAGGACAATAAATAAAGCTCACCATGGAGTATAGCAACCCCAACATAAGAATTATTACACCATATGACACATTTGCCATGTCCAAAATAACATTGATAACTATCTTTATCTAAGCGCGATACACTTATTAAATTTCTATGTATGGTAGGAACAAATAAGACATCTCTAAGCAGAATAGTCAAGCCATCAGCTAGCTCCAAGAGGACGTCGCCAACAACTTCAACTTCTGCCTGAATTCCATTCGCGACTTCAACGCATCCTTCGCCTCTTTTCGTAGTCCTCGTCGAATGGAATCCCTGTAAAGAATTTGCAACATGAACAGTTGCACCTGAGTCAATCCACCAAGTAGATTTCGAAAACTGTGTATACAGGGATTCATTTACAAAGGAAACTAAATTGTTACCTTTCTTTGCTATTAATTCTTTCAGCCAATCTGGGCAGTCTTTCTTGTAGTGCCTGATCTTCCGACAGATGAAGGCACTGATCTTTGTTCACTGGCAGTTGCCTGTGCTGGAACTTCTGATGCTGCATTGGGGCTTTACCATATTGCTTTGAAGGAGAACCATTGTTGCTTGGTGTGAAGGGCCTTTTCTTATTGTCCTTCACATAATTGATGGTACCTCCATTATGTGCCTTGAGTCTATCCTCCTCTTGCACACACATGGCAATGGTCTTTTCAATGTCCCATTTCTCAGGACTCATGTTGTAATTGATGACAAAGTTGTCAAACTGTTGTGGCAATGAAGCCATCACCAAGTGAACCAGAAGTGCAGGCTTCAGCTCCAGGTCAGCATCCATGGGCTTCAGCTTTGCAGCCAGGTTGCTCATCCTGAGGATGTGCTCCCTGATGCCATGTGCACCTCCAGTATACTTTTCTGTCACCAGCTGCTTCAACAGCTGGGTTGCATATGTCTTTGAAGAACCAGGTGAACTGGCTCTTTATCTTTTCTAGGTACTCCCCAGCGGAAGCACACTCTGTAATTGAGCCCACGATGGCGTTCTCAATTGTATTCTTTATAAATGCCATGCACTTTTTGTTGGCAGTCTGCCACTTTGTGTTCTCTAGAGTGTAGGACATCTCCACAGGAGCATGATCCCTTTTCTTTTTAGCCATGCATCATCTGTATCCCCGTCAGCTCTGACGGGGTCAGTAGGCTTGATGGGCTGCGGTGTGTCAACCACCTAGTCCACCTCAGCACAGACGAAGGCGAAATCCACCTTCTTCCTCCATTCTGTGTAGTTATCCCCTCTAAGGGTGGGAACATCCTTGATGCAGATCATCAAGTAGAACCCTCCTGAAAACCACAAAGAAGTGAGAACAGTACAATTGCAAATTATTAATCCAACGTTGGTCCAAATTAAAACATGCAACTGTTAATGCAAATAAAACTATATCACCGTTGGGCAGAAATAGAGATAAATGCATATATCATTGCTATTTGCAGCGGAAACTGTGAATTTTAAACTTTAAACTTTGAACTTTTCAGAGGCATTTCCTTTACTTTTTAATTTCTGAACAAATATTTCGTTGGTCCTATTTATTCAGAAAAAACTAGACAAAATTTTGGCCAAAAATGACCCAAAACTGCCTAAAAATGCCTCTATAATTAATAAAATTGTGCAAAACTGTAAAAAACTGTGTTACTGTTACTGTCCACGCGGCCCACGGCCCACGCGTCCCACTCGCACCGAGCGGCACGCAGAAGACACTGCGCCCACGCGGCCGAGCGGCACGCAGCGACGCGGCGCCCACGCGGCCTGCTCGACGCGGCCCACGCGGTCTGGACGAGGCCGAGCCATGGCGCCCACGCGGCGGCCTGCCAGCGGCCCGCCGACACGGCCTGGCCACGGTGCCAACGCAGCCCACGCTGCCTCCACGCGGCCCAGCCGCGGAAACCCGCACGCCGCACGCTGCTGGCCGTCGGATGAGATCCGACGGTCGGCCTTTTCTTTCGCCCGATATAAAAGGGACGGCCAACGGCCAGAAACCCTAACCTAGCCATCCCCCCCCCGTGGGGCTCTCTGTGGAAAGACGCCGCGGCGGCGGGAGGCTGACCCTCTCTCTCGCGCGCTCGCTCCAGCTTCACGCCGGCGACGCAGCAGTCGCGCCCCGCGCCCCTTTCCCGCAGCCACCTCCATCTTTCCTGCGCCCGCTCCGGCTTCTCGCAGCAGCCAGCGACGGCCGGTGGTGGCAGCAGCCCGTGCCCCCCTGTGCCTCTTGCCGGTGAGTGCATCCACCCGAGCAGTGGGCGCACCGCCATCAAGGGATTGTAGGATAACGTTGCATAGAAAACAAAAATTTTCCTACCGCGAACACGCAATCCAAGCCAAGATGCAATCTA